>NW_025285822.1:0-1135 GCF_018294505.1 Triticum aestivum
CCCATCCTTCGGGGAAGATAGTCAATGTTTTGACTCGAATAGCCAAGCGACAATTATATTCTCTTAACGCCAGCCCTTTGCCAGACCTTGAGGACGTTCCGGTAGTCCGTGACTTTCCGGATGTCTTTCCAGAGGAATTGCCAGGTGTTCCACCTGACAGGGATGTTGAGTTCGTAATAGACCTCATCCCCGGAACCGTTCCGATTGCTAGAAGACCTTACAAAATGGCACCCCTAGAACTAGCCGAGCTTAAGAAACAACTCGATGAATCCTTGAAAAAGGGTTTCATCCGACCTAGCTCATCTCCGTGGGCTTGCCCCGTCCTATTCGTCAAGAAGAAAGATGGTACGGACCGGATGGTTGTAGATTACCGACCTGTCAATTTGGTCACAATCAAAAACAAATATCCACTTCCCAGGATCAACGACCTGTATGATCAGCTCGCTGGATCCTCAGTCTTCTCTAAGATGGATTTGAGGTTCGGCTACCATCAAATCAAAATCAGAAACGGGGACATTCCTAAAACGGCCTTTGTTACTCGTTATGGCCAATACGAGTACACCGTCATGTCCTTCGGATTAACCAACGCTCCAGCCACTTTTTCTCGGTTAATGAACTCAATCTTCATGGAGTATTTGGATAAATTCGTCGCAGTTTATCTCGATGATATACTCATCTACTCCAAGAACGAGGAAGAACATGCCGAACATCTAAGGCTAGTGTTGAAGAAACTTCGAGAGCATCGCCTTTATGCCAAATTTTCTAAATGTGAATTCTGGTTATCAGAAGTGACCTATCTGGGTCATGTAATATCTGGTAAAGGTATTGCTGTTAACCCTGAGCGAGTTCAAGCCGTCCTTGATTGGACTCCACCCGAATCGGTCAAGCAAGTTCGGAGTTTTCTAGGCTTAGCGAGCTATTGCCGTCGCTTTGTCGAGAACTTCTCCAAGGTTGCCAAACCTCTAACCGAACTCCTCAAGAAAGATAAGAAGTTCGAATGGACTCCACAATGTGAGCACAGTTTTCAGGAACTGAAAAGACGCCTGACCTCTGCTCCCGTGCTGGTACCGCCAGACTTCTCCAAGGACTTTGTTATCTACTGCGACGCCTCGCGACAAGGACTAGGTTGCATTCT
>NW_025285823.1:0-1135 GCF_018294505.1 Triticum aestivum
TAGGTACGTGGCACGGTGTACCGGATGCCCGTTAGGTATCTCGGGAACCCTGTTCACATCGTTTGGGGCTGTGAGCGAAACTCCGGCCGGATCTCCTCATGGATGGAACCCGAATAGGCGATAAACCTGGACTAGAGACTTGAGTGTTTAGGTAGGTCGTGGTCTACACCCACGTCGGCTTTCGCTTGAAGTCTGCCGAGCACATGTCGTGTGCAGACGCTAAGTGGTGGAAACATGTATGAAGAAGTACACCCCTGCAGGGTTAACATCATCTATTCGAATAGCCGTGTCCGCGGAAAAGGACTTCTGGGTTGCTTATATCAGTTCATAGACAAGTGAAAGTGGATACTTTAAAATGCGCAAGATAAGCGTGAGTGCTATGGATGGCGTTCTCGTAGGGGGACGGGAGCGAATCCATAGTGGTGTATTGATATGGTGAATATGTGGACTCGTGTGCGCCACCTCATAAGAGTCGCTTGCAGTCGTAGTTTAGGATAGCCACCGAGTCAAAGCTGGCTTGCTGCAGTTAAACCCCACCATCCCCTTGTTGAAAATGATGCATATGTAGTTAGTTCTGATGTAAGTCTTGCTGGGTACATTTGTACTCACGTTTGCCTATTTTATGTTTTTTGCAGAGAGACTTCAGTCTCACTAGTAGTTCCACGTGGACTTCGACGTTTAGCTTGTTACCTCAGCTACGATCTTGTGCCCTCGGCAGGATCTGATAGATAGTCAGGCTTCTCAGCCTTTTTCATTTATAGATGTCTGTACCTAGACATGATAGCTTCCGCTTGTGCTTTGATTTGTATGCTCTGAATGTTGGGTCATGAGACCCCTGTTTGTAATATCTCGCTCCTCGGAGCCTATTGAATAAATTACTTGAGTCGTAGAGTCATGTTGTGATGCCATGTTGTGTTTGCACATATCGAGCATATTGTGTGTATGTTATTGAAATGCTTGGTATGTGTGGGATCTGACTATCTAGTTGTTTATCTTTAGTAGCCTCTCTTATCGGGAAATGTCTCCTAGTGTTTCCACCGAGCCATGGTAGCTTGCTACTGCTCCGGAACACTTAGGCTGGCCGGCATGTGTCCTTCTTCGTTCCTGTGTCTGTCCCTTCGAGGAAATGTCACGC
>NW_025285824.1:0-1135 GCF_018294505.1 Triticum aestivum
GTACCGTCGTTGAGCGTTTATTCAACTTTGCATCTCTGAATTGATTATTGCTGACCCTTTTTGCTACCATATTATAAGCCTTCCCAGCTCCACATACATCTACGTCGTGCGTTTGACTCTCCCTGGTAATCGCTCTATCCAAGCTTTGAGAGTTTTTGACTACAACGGTTGCCGATCACCGCCTGCTGTTGGGTAAGAACTGGTAAGAATTTGAGATTTGCTTGACGGATTTGTGACACCCACCACCACCACTTGTTCGTAGTCTGTAGGATCATATTCTTGTGTGTTTCTATTGCTGCTAACCATGCCAGGATCACAAGCCGACGAGATTGACTGGGAGAATTTATCGAACAAGGAGCTTCATGATAAGTTTCAGCAAATGATGACTGAACAGGTGCAAGATGTGCTGAACAATTTTGAAGAGGCCATGGAGAAGATCACTGGCCTTGAAAAGACGTTCGAAACAAAGCTCGATAACAAGTTCAATGAATTGCTCGCGCGTCTTCCACCACCACCACCCACTGCACCTAACGCACCTCTCCAACAACAACAACAACGACTACCTCCACGTCGCGAAGCAGACCTCCGCCGAGCAAGCCGTGTTCCTCTTGCGTTTGGCCAAACTGTTGGTGCTGCTGTTGATACTTCTGTGGCTCCTGCTGCTGATGCGGAGGAGGATGATTATGTGGGAGATTATGAGGATGAGGTTGATCAAAATCAACACTACGTGCAGCCACCTGTACCACCACCAGCAGGTTGACCTCAGGTATATATTCGTAATGGTAGGCCTGCACCACCACCTCAGGTACGAGATGATGTCCATATTCCTAAACTGAAATTGAATATTCCACCATTTGAGGGTAGATATGTTCCTGATATATATCTTACTTGGGAGTTAGAAACTGAACAACGATTTACATGTTTACAATATCCTGAGGAGAGACGAGTTGCTGCTGCCGTTTGTGCTTTCACTAGTTTTGCATGTGTATGGTGGTCTGAACATTGTAGATTATATCCTATTCCAACTACTTGGGCTGCTTTGAAAACTGCTATGCGTACGCGTTGGGTTCCACCATATTATCAACGTGAATTGCTTCAAAAATTGCAGCGTTTAAGACAAGGGAAAAATTCTGTA
>NW_025285825.1:0-1135 GCF_018294505.1 Triticum aestivum
CCAAGTAGTTGGAATAGGATATAATCTACAATGTTCAGACCACCATACACATGCAAAACTAGTGAAAGCACAAACAGCAGCAGCAACTCGTCTCTCCTCAGGATATTGTAAACATGTAAATCGTTGTTCAGTTTCTAACTCCCAAGTAAGATATATATCAGGAACATATCTACCCTCAAATGGTGGAATATTCAATTTCAGTTTAGGAATATGGACATCATCTCGTACCTGAGGTGGTGGTGCAGGCCTACCATTACGAATATATACCTGAGGTCGACCTGGTGGTGGTGGTGCTGGTGGCTGCACGTAGTTCGGATTTTGATCAACCTCATCCTCATAATCTCCCACATAATCATCATCCTCCTGGGTACCAGCAGCAGCAGTAGCAGGAGCCAAAGAAGCACCAACAGCAGTAGCAGCGGCACCAGAATTTTGTCCTGGCTCAATAGGAACACGCTATGCTCGTCCATACTGATTCGGAAGGGGGCGTAGTTGTTGTTGTTGCAGAGGTGCGACAGGTGCAGCCGGTGGTGGAAGATGCGCAAGTAGTTCATTAAATCTGTTATCGAGCTTTGTTTCGAACGTCTTCTCAAGGCCAGTAATCTTCTCCATGGCCTCTTCAAAATTGTTCAGCACATCTTGCACCTGTTCAGTCATCATTTGCTGAAACTTATCATGAAGCTCCTTGTTCGATAAGTTCTCCCAGTCAATCTCGTCGGCTTGTGATCCTGGCATGGTTAGCAGCAATAGAAACACACAAGAATATGATCCTACAGACTACTAAGAAGTGGTGGTGGTGTATCACAAATCCGTCAAGCAAATCTCAAATTCTTACCAGTTCTTACCCAGCAGCAGGCGGTGATCGGCAACCGTTGTAGTCAAAAACTCTCAAAGCTTGGATAGAGCGATTACCAGGGAGAGTCAAACACACGACGTAGATGTATGTGGAGCTCGGAAGGCTTATAGTATGGTAGCAAAAAGGGTCAGCAATAATCAATTCAGAGATGCAAAGTTGAATAAACGCTCAACGACGGTACTGTGCTGGTCCTAGGCTAGACTGTGCTAGAGACGCGAGCCTAGAACACCAACAAAATCACGGCGCGGCACGTAAACAAGGGAAAAGCACACTCTGAAA
>NW_025285826.1:0-1135 GCF_018294505.1 Triticum aestivum
TGACATTTCCCCGAAGGGACAGACACAGGAACGAAGAAGGACACATGCCGGCCAGCCTAAGTGTTCCAGAGCAGTAGCAAGCTACCATGGCTCAGCGGTAACACTAGGAGACATTTCCCGGTAAGAGAGGCTACTAAAGATAAACAACTAGATAGTCAGATCCCACACATACCAAGCATTTCAATCATACACACAATATGCTCGATATGTGCAAATACAACGAAGCATCACAACATGACTCTATGACACAATTACTTTATTTAAGGCTCAGTGAGCCATACATAACATACACAAAGGTACGGGTCTCACGACCCCACATACAAGTCATACAGTCATACAAACCAGCAGCGGAAGTAACTTGTCTGAGTACAGACAACTAGTAAAATAAAAGAGGCTTGGAAAGCCTAGCTATACTACGTGGTCCTTCACAAGCTCAGGGTCACCACCTGGGTCTTTAGCCTACTCGTTGATGTCAACGTCTACATAGAACCCATCAGAAGGGGTTGCAGCGTCTTCTGTAAAAATGTAGATTATAGCAACATGAGTACAAAGGTACTCAGCAAGACTTACATCAAATCCTACATACATGCATAGTATCAAGAAGGGTTGGTGGAGTTATTGCAGCAAGCCAGCTTTGACTCTTGGCTAGGCTAACCTACGATACTCCAACTTGAAATGGTTTTGCGCACACGAGTCCACTACTCACCACTTCAATACACTACCGAGGATCCACCTCCGTCTTCCTACGGAAGAGCCATCCTCGGCACTCACACTTATCTTGAGGCTTTTAACAGTTTCCATTTACTTGTCTATGAACTGTATAGGCAACCAAGTAGTCCTTTACCGCGGACGCGGCTATTCGAATAGATCATGTTAACCCTGCAGGGGTGTACTTCTTCATACACGCTCTCACCACTTACCGTCGTTTACATGACATGTACTCGGCAACCTTCAAGCGGAAGCCCAACGTGGGTGTCGGCCACGACCTACCTAATCACCTAAGCCTCCAGTCCAGGTTTATCGCCTATTCAGGTTCCATCCGCAGGGAGTCCGGCCGAGGTTTCCCATACGGCCCCGAACGATGTGAACAGGGTTCCCGAGATACCTAACGGGTATTCGGTACACCCGGCCACGT
>NW_025285827.1:0-1135 GCF_018294505.1 Triticum aestivum
AGAATAATAGGAACAGCACAAGGACTAAGGGATTCGCGTATATAACCTTTGTCGAGAAGCTCTTGTACTTGACGCATAATCTCCTTCGTCTCCTCTGGATTGGTACGGTATGGTGCACGGTTTGGCAGTGAAGCACCGGGAATTAAGTCAATCTGATGCTCAATCCCTCGAATAGGCGGTAATCCCGGTGGCACGTCTTGTGGAAAGACGTCAGCGAACTCCTGCAAAATGTTAGTGACAGCAGGAGGCAAAGAGGAAGGCACGTCCTCGAATGAAAATAATGCCTCTTTGCACACAAAAGCATAGCAAACAGATTTGCTGAAATCTAGCTCATCAATATCAGATTTGGTGGCAAATAAACATGCACTTTTCAATTTAATTTCAGAGGCAACACTAGATGGTTTATTATTAGGCTTCATTTGTTGCTCAAATTCTTTTGCCACAATCTGATTTTCACTCTTATTCGTCTCCTGTTTTGCTTTATTAGCTCTATTAATATCGTCTTTCAAAATGGAATCAGGAGTCATAGGAAGCAAAGTAATATTTTTATCCTTATGAACAAGAGTATAGTGATTGTTTCTACCATGGTGTACAGAATTTTTATCAAATTGCCATGGTCTACCAAGTAATAAGGAACATGCTTGTATAGGTACCACATCACAATCAACATAATCAGCATATGTAGATATACTAAAATGCACACGAACAGTACGTGTTACCTTAACCTTGCCGCTGTTGTTGAACCATTGGATGTAGTAAGGATGTGGATGTGGTCTTGTGGTGAGAGAAAGCTTCTCCACCATCTCCATGCTAGCCAAGTTGTTGCAGCTCCCTCCGTCTATGATGACGTGCACAGAACGTTCCTTCACAACTCCCTTGGTATGGAACAAATTGTGCCTCTGATTTTGCTCAGCTTGTGTGATCTGCACACTCAAAACACGTTGAGCAACTAAACATTCATACCTGTCAGCGTCTTCAGGAGCCATGTATTGCGTCTCATTATCAGAATCATCTCCACCATGTTCTTCACGTGTAATAAGAGCCAAAGTCTCCTCATCATAGTCACTAGCGGACTCATATCCACCATCCGCGGTAGCAATCATCACACGCGGAGATTTGCATTCTCTCGCATAAT
>NW_025285828.1:0-1135 GCF_018294505.1 Triticum aestivum
AGTAGTACTAAAAAGCAGTTTAGTCCCCAACTTAGCCCATAAACATCTCCAAAAGTGGCTAAGAAATTTAGTATCACGATCTGAAACAATAGTATTTGGCACACCATGCAAGCGAATAATTTCACGAAAGAACAAATCAGCAACATTAACAGCATCATCGCTTTTATGACATGGTATAAAGTGTGCCATTTTCGAGAATCTATCCACGACAACAAATATGCTATCCCTCCCCTTCTTTGTTCGAGGTAAACCTAAAACAAAGTCCATAGATATATCCTCCCAAGGAACACTAGGTACAGGCAAAGGCATATATAAACCATGAGGATTGAGTCGTGACTTAGCTTTTTGACATGTAGTGCAACGAGCAATAAAACGCTCAACATCCCGTCTCATCTTTGGCCAAAAGAAATGTGTAGCAAGTACGTCCTCCGTCTTCTTCATGCCAAAGTGTCCCATTAATCCTCCTCCATGCGCCTCCTGCAACAACAGAAGACGAACGGAGCTAGCTGGAATGCATAGCTTGTTAGCACGAAACACAAATCCATCGTTAACAACAAACTTGTTCCACATTCTTCCTTCTTTACAATTCTGCATTACATCTTTAAAATCAGCATCATGCACATATTGATCTTTGATGGTCTCCAAACCAAATATTTTTAAGTCAAGTTGTGAAAGCATAGTATAGCGACGAGACAATGCATCAGCAATAACATTTTCTTTTCCCTTCTTGTGTTTAATGACATAAGGAAAAGTCTCAATGAATTCAACCCATTTAGCATGTCTACGATTCAGTTTAGCTTGACTTTTAATATGTTTCAAAGATTCATGATCAGAATGTATAACAAATTCTTTGGGCCATAAATAATGTTGCCATGTTTCTAAAGTCCGAACAAGAGCATATAATTCTTTATCATAAGTAGAATAATTCAGACTAGGCCCACTCAATTTTTCAGAAAAGTATGCAACAGGTTTGCCATCTTGTAATAACACACCTCCTAATCCAATTCCACTAGCATCACATTCAAGCTCAAAAGTCTTATTAAAATCAGGAAGTTGGAGTAAAGGAGCATGTGTCAACTTATCTTTCAATACCGTGAAGGCTTCTTCCTGTGCGGTACCCCAAAGAAAAGGCACA
>NW_025285829.1:0-1135 GCF_018294505.1 Triticum aestivum
ATTAATCGTCAGCACCCTGTTGACAATGAACTATTTAGGAATCAATGGAAAGCCATACAGGGGTGAACTAAAACCGCCACTCACACGTGGCATCGGCCAGCCCAGACAAATAAGTGAAAACTTGAACAGGAGGCTGAATGCTTAATTAATAGAACATTTTCCTACAATCCAACTAGCCGTGTTCCACATGGCATCGACCAACCAAGACAAATAAATGAAAACCTCAACTGCAGGCTGAGCACCTAATTAATAGAACATTTTCTTATGGTGCAAGTATGGCCCATAGAAAAAACGAATTGACAGCTCCCAACAACAATCACCGCTCTTTAGCTCATCAATCGTTGTTGCATTGCAAGATAGATAAAGTAGATACTAAACCCTAAATCAAGATATTGGAGTATTTGGTAATAATGGAAAGCCATACAATGCATGTTCTATGTCAACCTGGTGGCACGTGCGGCGGCAATCGACTCACGCAAGCAACCCTTATAATGAAATAATAAATATGTAAAGGCAGTAACAAGTGCGAGGCGAAAGGTTATACCTCCTTATTCCCCTATTCCCCTCATCCTTGCAAGCACCTCAGTCGAGATCATCATACGAGCGACCGCTCGCATTCCCATCGTTTTTGTAGTCGCCATAGCCAGCAGCGTCCTGGTCACTGCTCTCCGCCTGCTGAGCTCAAAAAGCGGCCCTGAGAGACCACGGCAACGAGATCCTGAACCTCCTCACCATGACCCTAGGCGAAGGGCCGCCACCCGGGGACGCAGGTGCCGCTACCGCAGCGGCAGCTGCCTGGCGCTGGTGGTCATAGATGGCGGCAGACAGGGAGGAGTTGTGGAGGTCAAGCCATGGCAGGATGCAGTCCTTGTGGAGGACGTGCTGGGCGCCCCCCATCGACGGCGACATCAGGGAGGGCGGCAACCGCAGCCTTGGCGGCCGGCAGGGTGCCGTAGCGGCTGGGGTCGTTCTCCGCGAGTTGTTGGATGAGCTGCTTGAGGCCAGATCCCATGAAGTAGTCGACGAGGCTGACCCTGCCGGCACCGAAGGTGACGAATCCGCTGGGGAAGGAGGAGCCCTCGAGGACGATCTGGATGGTGGCGCCGCCGGAGAGGAGGTCGCCGAGGTGGACGTC
>NW_025285830.1:0-1135 GCF_018294505.1 Triticum aestivum
AGGGATTTCATTTTTTTGAACTTATTTCAACTCCAGATTTTTGTGTATTCAAAATGCACCATTGAAAGACACATCATCAATTTTCAACCCTTTCTGACTTCATTTGTTATTTTTCATGTATTTACTGATTTTTTTGAGCTATATAACCCTGAAAATGAAAAGCACTACAAATGAACTCTGAAAAGGTTCAAAGTGGCATGGTATCCTCAAGTCATCCATATAGAATATGCTAAAAAGTTGAGAGTGTTTTTGGAAAAACTGGATGCACTTCGTGTACAAAACGGACAATCTCGATCGAAGTATCAGGGTTTTATATGGAAACTCGTCTGTTACATAGGGATTTCATTTTTTTGAACTTATTTGAACTCCAGACTTTGTGTGTGTTCAAAATGCACCATTCAAAGCCACATCATCAATTTTCAACCCTTTCTGACTTCATTTGTTACTTTTCATGCATTTACTATTTTTTTAGCTATATGACCCTGAAAACGAAAAGCACTACAAATGAACTCTGAAAAGGTCGAACGTTGGCACGTTATCATCATTTCACCCACGTAGAATGTGCTAAATAGTTGAGAGGGTTACGGCAAGAACTGGATGCACTTCGTGTACAAAACGGACAATCTCTTTCGAAGTATCAGGGTTTCATACGGAAACTCGTCTGTTACAAAGGGATTTCAATTTTTTGAACTTACTTGAACATCAAACTTTTTGTGTGTTCAAAATGAAGCATTAAAAGCCACATCATCAATTTTCAACCTTTCTGACTTCATTTGTTATTTTTCACGCATTTTCTGATTTTTTGAGCTATATGACCCATGAAAATGAAAAGCTCTAGAAATGAACACTGAAAAGGTTGAAACATGGCATGGTATTATGATTTCACCCACATAGACTATGCTAAATAGTTGAGAGGTTTACGGCAAAAAATGGATGCACTTCGTGTACAAAACGGACAATCTCTTTCGAAGTATCAGGGTTTCATACGGAAACTCGTCTGTTACAAAGGGATTTCAACTTTTTGAACTTACTTGAACTCCAAACTTTTTGTGTGTTCAAAATAAACCATTCAAAGCCACGTCATCATTTTTAAATCCTGGATGACTTCATTTGTTATTGTTCATGCATTTACTGA
>NW_025285831.1:0-1135 GCF_018294505.1 Triticum aestivum
ACAAAGGTCCCCGATCGACCCCAACTGGGCTCCACTACTGATCAACTAGAACGAAACAACACAAAGGGCAAGATCTTCATCGAGCTCCTCCTTGAGCTTGGTTGCGTCTCCTGCTCGGTAATATAGGCACCTGCAAACTGGTTTTGGAAGTATCTGTGAGTCACGAGGACTCAGCAATCTCGCACCCGCAAGATCAAGACTATTTAAGCTTATGGGTAAGGTAAAGGTATGAGGTGGAGCTGCAGCAAGCGACTAGCATATATGGTGGCTAACATACGCAAATGAGAGCGAGAAGAGAAGGCAAAGCACGGTCGATAAAAGTATGATCAAGAAGTGATCCTGGACTACCTACGTCAAGCATAACTCCAACAACCGTGTTCACTTCCCGGGCCCCGCCGGAAAGAGACCATCACGGTTACACACGCGGTTGATGTATTTTAATTAAGGTCAACTTCGGGTTTTCTACAACCGGACGTTAACAAATTCCCATCTGCCCATAACCGTGGGCACGGCTTTCGAAAGTTCAAATCCCTGCAGGGGAGTCCCAACTTAGCCCATGACAAGCTCTCACGGTCAACGAAGGAATAGACCTCCACCCGAGACATTCCGATCAGACTCGGTATCCCGGTACAACAAGACATTTCGACAGGGTAAAACTAAACCAGCAACACCGCTCGAATGTGCCGACAAATCCCGATAGGAGCTGCACATATCTCTTTCTCAGGGCACACTCAGATTGTCCTAGGTACGGGTAGGCCAGCCCAGAGTTGCCCCTGGTAGCCACCGGTAGCTGACAGGTGGACCAACACTCAGAGGAGCACTGGCCCGGGGGGTAAAATAATGATGACCCTTGAGTCTGCAGAACCCAAGGGAAAGAAAAGGCTAGGTGGCAAATGGTAAAACCAATGTTGGGCATTGCTGGAGAAGCTTTACTTAAGGCGAACTGTCAAGGGGTTCCCATTATAGCCCAACCGTGTAAGGAACGCAAAATCCGGGAACATAACACCGATATGACGGAAACTAGGGCGGCAAGAGTGGAACAAAACACCAGGCATAAGGCCGAGCCTTCCACCCTTTACCAAGTATATAGATGCATTAATTAAGTAAGATATATTGTGATATCCCAACAAGTAAA
>NW_025285832.1:0-1135 GCF_018294505.1 Triticum aestivum
AATTTTGACTTTATTTGCAAAATCTCTCTGAAATTTGTAAAAATGGGCATAACTTTTGCATACTAACTCGGATGAAAAAGTTTTTTATATGAAAAATCATCTACTCGAAAAGTTACATCATTAGGATAACTGACAGTTGCTTACAACTCGTGTACATAAGATAATTATAATTTCTTCCTGTTGTGAACTCTTGCGCTCAGAGCTGCTGATAGCTGGTGGTTAAAATAATCTTGGGGTTCTTAGGCACATGTAGCTGCCAATAGCTGGTCAATCTATTTATATATAAAATGTACTTGATGGGCTCACGAGAAAAAAGAGAAAATGGAACTCCACAATAATTAGATAGATCCGTTCGCTTAATTCATAGAGAAAGAAACATAACCGTTGGATTAAGACAATTTTTTTACAACATAAATCGATTGAAAATTTACCCACCATTGCCATTACATAAAATTTATATATAAAAAGTACTTGATGGGCTCACCAGAAAGAAGAGAAAATGCTAGAAAACTCCACAATAATTAGATAGATCCGTCCGCTTAATTCATAGAGAAAGAAACATAACCATTGAATGAAGACAATTTTTTTACAACATAAATCGATTGAAAATTTACCCACCATTGCCATTACATAAAAATACCTTTTCCATATAAGGAAACGAATACACGTGCGCATCTCTCCCAACAACTCACGAGCGCTTCCTTCCCTAAAAAAAACTCACGAGCCCTTCTTCAAAAATTCCTCACGAGCCCTATTGATCCTCTCTCTCCTTCGTGCCGCCGCCGCCGTCTACATCCTCCATCAACATTAGACTGTCGGATGCCTTCTCTACAAAACTTCTCCTCCTCTCCGGCGTCTCAGGCAAGTAGCAGCACACAAATTCCCTTCATTTGTCCCGCTACAGCAGCGAGGTAGTTGTCCTCCCACAGGTTTATCTTAGATTATGATCAGTTTGGCCTTCCTTGCGATCCAGCGATTTCTAGGTAATCTGTACTCCCATTAGCCATGACGGAAGTATCTGACAATTTCTGTGTATGATCTCTATCGACCATTGCATCAGGATAATTAATCTCACGTGTTGCTGTTCTTTTGATTTTTTTGGTAGATCTCCGATCGTGGTGGCGAGCAGCGACCT
>NW_025285833.1:0-1135 GCF_018294505.1 Triticum aestivum
TCGGACGTCTGAGCGACATCGCAGAAAGGGCTTTAAAAGAAATGCCACAGTCGGACGTCTGAGCGACATCGCAGAAAGGGCTTTAAAAGAAATGCCACAGTCGGACGTCTGAGCGACATCGCAGAAAGGGCTTTAAATGAAATGCCACAGTCGGACGTCTGAGCGACATCGCAGAAAGGGCTTTAAATTCACCAGTAAACAATACTCATAATAAACATTCAATCCATGAGAATAAACGGGTTAGTCCATCCACAGGGATAATCATTCAATCGGACTTAGCACTCATGCGATTCACCGGAGTCTCTGCCATCAAAGCTGACAATTGATTAGGATAAGATGGAACGAAACTTGACATGGAAGAGATGATTCGGAGGAATATATGACTCTGCAGAGTTTGTACAAAATTTTTCCCACAGCCAACGGATTTCCGTAGTCACGAAGGACTAGTTCCGTTTATGGTATTTCGGAAGAAAACACAGCTAACCGGTACACACCCATCCTACCTCTCAATGCTAGGAATCACCCTAGTCATCGTCCAAGAAAAACTTTTGAGACGGGGAGATCACAATCTCGAATAGCATGGGATCAAATTTATATACGCGCGCTCTAAGGGGTGCCCCCCTCTCGGTCCCAACCGGAAACACCCATGCCCCCTGACTGGATGACTGGCTTTAATCCAGGGCCATGGAACCATCATCACGGCCTCTCCTCTTTGGTGTGTACCATGAAAGCGGTTTGCAACTTACTAAACCATATTCCTTGCGGAAAACATGTGGTAGTACAAGGAAGGAAATGATAGGTACTGGACCGATATGGTTTGACACTGAAGTCACATAGTCTGGCGTAAGACTGGCATGCTACAACACTGCCATCGTACCCATCCTCATGCCAACACATGGCCATTCATATTCACATTCATCCACGTATGGATCATTGAACTCACTCACCTTATTATCACATAAAATAACGTTCATCGGTATGCTCACCAACATGCCATGAAACTAACTAAATGCAAAACATGCCAAGACACTCATCATATCAAAAGTTCAAACATGCTTGCCTGGTTCAGAGTAGTCGGAGCCTAGCTCAGTGAAGTTCGCGGCTCCGTCACCTCCTTCGGTATCTACGGTTTAAA
>NW_025285834.1:0-1135 GCF_018294505.1 Triticum aestivum
TGGCATGCTATCATGGTGCGGCATCAACATGTTGTGGTACAAATTTTTTGGGGTTCGTTTGGACATTTTTATGCACTAATTGAGTTTTCAATGCATTTTATGTGCATACTTCAAATTTGAACTACATGCACATGCTCCAGTGCATATAAATTGGTTGAAAAATCAAATATGTGTCCTTGGGTGCATGCTTAGGTCCCATACAAGAAATGGGAATGAATTTCAAACACCCGGGCACCGTTGATTGCTGGCAGAACACTGAGATGCCTGGTTTTTAAATTCTAGTAAATCCAAAACTCGTCTGAAATTCATGAAACTTGGCATGCTATCATGGAGCGGCATCACCATGCCGTGGTACAAATTTTGTCCCATTTGGGGCAAGTTTGGGTATATGCTTCTCACAAACCGGAGCTTCTCACGGCAAGCATGATGGTTTTCGGTATGGAACATCCCACCTTTGTGAACGAAACGATATCCATTGCCTGTTATTGCTTTCGAAATTTTCTCTCGTGTCAACATAGAACAACAGGAGTGTTGTGTGATTTTTTGTGATTTTTCGGGGTTCGTTTGGACATTTTTATGCATTAACTGAGTTTTCAATGCATTTTATGTGCATAATTAAAATTTGAACTACATGCACATGCTCCAGTGCATATAAATTGGTTGAAATAAAATTTGTGTCCTTGGGTGCATGCTTAGATCCCATGCAAGAAATGGGAATGAATTTCAAACACCGGGGCACCGTTGATTGCCGGCAAAACATTGAGATGCCTGGTTTCTAAATTCTAGTAAATCCAAAACTCGTCTGAAATTCATGAAACTTGGCATGCTATCATGGAGCGGCATCAACATGCCGTGGTACAAATTTTGTCCCATTAGGGGCAGGTTTGGGTTTATGCTTCTCACAAACCGGAGCTTCTCACAACAAGCATGATAGTTTTCGGTAGGGAACTTCCCATCTTTGTGGACGAAACGATATCCATTGCCTCTTATTGCTTTCAAATTTATTCTCGTGTCAACATAGAACAACAGAAGTTTTGTGTGATTTTTTGTGATTTTTTGGACATTTTTATTCATTAACTGAGTTTTCAATGCATTTTATGCGCATAATTAAAATTTGAACTACATGCACATGCTC
>NW_025285835.1:0-1135 GCF_018294505.1 Triticum aestivum
GTGCACGCCAACTAAATTACCAGGTACTTTCGTTTCTTGGTAATGATTCTAATGTTCATGAGAATATGATGCTGCCTAAATTGGATACATTTGTTTTGCTTACAAATGAAGGGCCTAGCTTGGAGAAGGATGAACATTGGAGCAAGAACAAGCATGGAGATGATGGCATGCGCAAGGGGAACAAGAACGGAGTTACAAGTGATGATTTCAGGACTTTGAAGCCACCATAATGGGTGCATGAAGCCTTCGACGAAATATACAAGATGCCACTTCATAAATTTCGTCCCGAGGCTATTTTAGGTGCTGCGTCACCTTATTATTGGGCCAGGCCCATGTAATTTCGAAATACATAAGTATAGGCTATTTTTAGAGTCCGTATGTGTGGGGAAACAAGAGATAGGGTTGATTTCGGACCCCTCCACCAAGGGCCACGAAATTCCCCCCTCTTCCTCCATATATACAGCCCTTAGGACATCGTTTAGACTTTGGGTTTTGTTTAGATTAAAAGTTCGCCATAGCTGCAACTTCGCGTACTTCGTTTGTGTTCAACGACCAGACAAAGGCGTCACAGAACCCCATCTTGATCAATAAAGCTTTCATCTTATATTCGCAATATCCAGATTGCAATCTTAGTTTCTTGCTTGTTCTTCGTGTGCTCGCAGGAAACAGACCCTCGTGGTCAGGTTGATCGTGCTCCGGCGTGGTCAATAACCTCTCGGAGTTGGTTTAGCGATTGCTAAGGCGCGACGTCCTCGCACGTTCGTAGTCGGATCGTCAAAGTCGACTTCCACCAAAGCGAAATCCACCATCTCATCGAAAGACGGGACACCTTTGCCTCTATCAAGTGGTATCAGATTTCCAGGTTGCTCGGTGAGATTTTACAGTTTTTCGTAGTTTAGATCGAGTCTGTTCTTCATACCTACAGTCCACGAAAAAGCCACAAAAAAATTAGGGTTAGTTCATCATATCCGAACCAATCTGAGCCTTTGCATAATCTTTTTAGGGTTTTGCTTTGTTGAATTTGCGGTTGCATCGTCGTGTCTAGTTGCTGGTCTTAGAGTCTAGTCTTTTAGAGTTTCGAGTTCTGGTCATAAGTTGTCACGCCGCCGCCGCACCATCATCATCACCCCTGCCA
>NW_025285836.1:0-1135 GCF_018294505.1 Triticum aestivum
CACGAGACCAGCCGCGATAACGGCCAGACCTAGTCGCACCACCGCACACTGATCAATGCCAGCCTTCGTGGCCGAGCTTAATACAGTCTCGAACAGGCACCAGAGCCGCTTCCCCATCCCTCGGCACCGTTGTACTGTCCGCACTGCCTTTGACTTCACGTTGACTTGAACCTTCATACCGGCGACGCAATGCCCAGGGATGCCGCAGATGAAGTACCGCGTCCCAGTGGATGCAAGTGGGACGATGTCGTTGCTGGTCAGGAACATCGCGATGGGGCTGGAGCTGTTGCAGGCATTGTACCCAGCCTTTCTCACCTCCACCACATTGTGCATGGTGGTGGAGTATTGAAACCGGAGCTCATCGCCGATGGTAAACCTAGTTCTCGAAGCTCACATGGTGTAGTTGGTCTGCAGGTCCCATGATCCGGCCGACACGCCAACTGTTTGACTGGCGCCGAGCACCATCCGGAGCATGGCCACAGCCAGGGTGATCAGGATAAGAACTTTAACCCCCATGGATTAAATGTCAGATCGACTAGCTAGCTAACTGAAAAGATCAGAGCTGGAAGTTAGCACTAGAGAGAAATTTGATAGGATCCAAGGAAGTTATAGAGAGAAATGGCTGCACGATGGAATGTGCTGTAAGATCGTTGATGACACTATGTCAAAATATATAGGTGATGGATTGGTTCAAGCTAGGATCATCAGGTGTAAGCGCGTTGATCAGGTGAGGTATGGTAGGTCTAAGATGCATGAATATGAGAAATAGTACTCCCAGATGAATTTAAATACAAATTGGTGCGTGCATGCTTGGCTCGCCTATTATACTATGATAATCTAATAATAATGGTGACGATGGGATCCATAGCCGAGAGTAGACTGGGTCTGGCAGCAAACCCTCAGGCTGCTATCGATCTGGTGCCCGAGCATGCTAAACAATAATTATTTGAACATAATCTTTGATTAAAAATTATGAACGTATTCGTGCGCGTGTGCATATTTCAACCGCACAATAATTGATTTATTAAGATGTATGTCACTGTAAAAATAGGAAAATAAAATGTAATCGTCTTTTTCAAAGTGTATACAAATTACGTACCATAGCTTTATTATATAGAAAGCGGGATAACAGATA
>NW_025285837.1:0-1135 GCF_018294505.1 Triticum aestivum
GAAGGTTTTGTCGATCCAAAGGGAGCTAACAAAGTGTGCAAGCTCCAGCGATCCATTTATGGACTGGTGCAAGAATCTCGGAGTTGGAATATACGCTTTGATAAGTTGATCAAAGCATATAGTTATTGTACAGACTTACAGTGAAGCCTGTATTTACAAGAAAGTGAGTGGGAGCACTACAACATTTCTGATAAGTATATGTGAATGACATATTGTTGATCGGAAATAATGTAGAATTATTCTGCAAAGCATGAAAGGATACTTGAATAAAAGTTTTTCAAAGAAAGACCTTGGTGAAGCTGCTTACACATTGAGCATCAAGATCTATATAGATAGATGAAGATGCTTGATAAGATTTTTTCAATGAATACATACCTTGATAAATTTTTGAAATAGTTCAAAATGGAACAGTCAAAGAAGGAGTTCTTGCCTGTGTTGCAAGGTGTTAAGTTGAGTAAGACTCAAAGCCCGACCATGGCAGAAAATAGAAAGAGAATGAAAGTCATTCCCTATGCCTCAGTCATAGGTTCTATAAAGTATGCCATGCTGTATACCAGATCTATTGTATGCCATACCACTAAGTTTGGCAAGGGAGTACAATAGTGATCTAGGAGTAGATCACTGGAGAGCGGTCAAAATTTGTCCTTAGTGGAATAAGGATATGTTTCTCGATTATGGAAAAAGGTTCGTCGTAAAAGGTTACGCCGATGCAAGTTTGACACTAATCTAGATGACTCTAAGTCTTGATCTAGATACATATTGAAAGTGGGAGCAATTAGCTAGAGTAGCTCCGTGCAGAGCATTGTAGACATAGAATTCGCAAAATACTTACGGATCTGTATATGACATACCCGTTGACTAAGATTCTCTCACAAGCAAAACATGATCACACCTTAGTACTCCTTGGGTGTTAATCACATAGCGATGTGAACTAGATTACTGAATCTAGTAAACCCTTTGGGTGTTGGTCACATAGCGATGTGAACTATGGGTGTTAATCACATGGTGATGTGAACTATTGCTGTTAAATCACATGGCGATGTGAACTAGATTATTGACTCTAGTGCAAGTGGGAGACTGAAGGAAATATGCCCTAGAGGCAATAATAAAGTTATTATTTATTTCCTTATATCAT
>NW_025285838.1:0-1135 GCF_018294505.1 Triticum aestivum
TGGGAGGGTCGCTCTCCACTCGGTAGCATTTTTCACACTTAGGCGAGTACTGGACTGCAGCTAAGCCCCCGAGTGGGAGGCTCGCTCACCACTCGGTAGGATTTTCGAACACTTAGGCGAGTACTGGACTGCAGCTAAGCCCCCGAGTGGGAGGGTCACTCTCCACTTGGTTAGGATTTTCAAACACTTAGGCGAGTACTGGACTGCAGCTAAGCCCCCGAGTGGGAGGCTGGCTCACCACTCGGTAGGATTTTCAAACACTTAGGCGAGTACTGGACTGCAGCTAAGCCCCCGTGTCACACCCTAGCTAGTCATGCATTAGAGTGTTGCATCATGTTTACTCTTTCATCAGAAACTTGAAATGGGGATGACAGAACCCCCAGTACCCTCTGAAACCAACTAGGGTTACTAAAATAATTTTTCAATGAACCTGAAATGCCCTTCTAAAATGCCCATCATTTTTGTCTTGGTTCAGAACCTCTGCCAAAAGTGGTGCACATTTTCCTAGGCCATCCTAGGGTTTTTGAATTAAATCATAAATATTTGAATTTGGGCATTTAAAATAATATAAAATATTCAAATGCTCAAATATCTCCAAACTAAAATGTTTCATGTTGGAAATAATCCAACTATGGGCCAGGAATAGTTTGGTGATTTTTGAAGTTGCCTAGGTATTTTATTTAATTCAACAAAGTTGCAGATATATTAAATAAAAACAGAAACAGAAGAAAATGAAAAAAGCTTACCTGTCGCCACCAGCCAGCCCACCTGGCCGGCCCAGCCCGGCCACCGCTCCAGCGAGCTGCTTGGCTTGCCAGGCAGGCAGCCAAGGTGCTCGACGGCGGCACCGCAGCTCGCCACGCAGCTGCTCGCCACCTCGCCGCCTCCCTCGCCCGGCTAACGCCGTGAACCGGCCTCTCTCTCTCCCCCGAACCCCCCAGACACCCCCTCTCCTCTCCAGCTCCTCCCCCTCGCACGCCCCAGCCATGGCCGACGCCACCGTCGCCGCACCACCGTCGTAGCCGTGCTCCCCGTCGTCTCCACGCCGCGCCACCCTGTCCAGAAGCTCCGCCGTCCTCTACTCCTTCGAGCTAGCCGAGCCCCGAGCGCTCGCGTGCCTCGAAGCCGCCGCACC
>NW_025285839.1:0-1134 GCF_018294505.1 Triticum aestivum
ACATTCCCAATGGAAGGCTTTTAGGTGAAATATGACACAAGATAACTCCAACAACGAGGTTGATGGATTTAAAAATAACTCATTCTTAACAACATGTGAATCATGGAACATGAACTCAAATTATCAAGAATGACATAATACCACCTCCAAAATATGGTAGAAAGAATTGCACTCCGGATTACCATATGAAGAAAGCTTGAGCTCCTTAGGAAAGAATCTCGATGAAAACTTTGAGAAGGGAATTAAATCCTTGATGAACCATCATGTAGAACCTCCATGAAGAACTCCGGTAAACAAAAGGAATGAAAAGAAAGAGAAATTGAAAACACAAGGTGAATCCTTGCAATGATTTAGATGGATCTCCGTGATAATTAGAGCTTGGAACTCCGGGAAAAAGAGAAGATGAAACAAATGAAACCGAGAATTTTAAGGGCCTCCAGAATAAAGAATTAATCACTTGGATGAACAAGAATAAGAATTATGTTATGCTTATCCTTCACCAATTAAATTGACGACAATCAACGGATTTGGCATACTACTTATTCTCGTAGAAAGGATTAAAAGAGATATATCAAAACTTGAGAAGGTCTTCAACGAACCACCGGTAGGATTGGAACAACAAATGAATTGATATGATGAACAAGGAAGAGAGATCTTGAAAGAACCACCGTAAGAATTGAAAATGATCGAAGTAGGGCTGCATCACCGGTAAGAATTAGCAAATGAACGAAGGTGCTTGAGACAAACTAGATACATGAGAACAAAGAGATCAAGAACTGATTAGAGGATATTCGATAGATGCACCGGCAAGATAGGAGAATGATAACTGACGGCTGAGAATGAATAAACCTGAATTGATGGACTCCGGATGACAAACTGAGAAGACTCTTGAATATCTCCTGATGGGTGAAAAAGATTCTCACAATCGAAAACAATTATGAGAGGATGGCAACAAGCTAGCACCATGAATCTTGAAGAGAATAGAGCAAGATTAAAGAGAAACTCTTCTTCGGTCTTCAAATGATGAGAATGACAATGAGAAACACCACCAAGAATTATTGAGGCACACCGGAAGAATCAAAAGCGAAGAGGTTGAGCCAACTATGAAAAGAATTTGAAAGATCTTGGAGAAAA
>NW_025285840.1:0-1134 GCF_018294505.1 Triticum aestivum
AGTTCGTCGCTTCTAAGCACCACGTGATGATCGAGTGTGATGGATTCTTACGTTCACATACAACGGGTGTAAGACAGTTTTACACAGCGAAAACACTTAGGGTTAACTTGACGAGCCTAGCATGTGCAGACATGGCCTCGGAACACGGAGACCGAAAGGTCGAGCATGAGTCGTATGGTAGATACGATCAACATGAAGATGTTCACCGATGATGACTAGTCCGTCTCACGTGATGATCGGACACGGCCTAGTTGACTCGGATCATGTGATCACTTAGATGACCAGAGGGATGTCTATCTAAGTGGGAGTTCATAAGATGAACTTAATTATCCTGAACATAGTCAAAAGACCTTTTGCAAATTATGTCGTAAGCTCGCGCTTTAGTTCCACTGTTTAGATATGTTCCTAGAGAAAATATAGTTTAAAGTTGATAGTAGCGATTATGCGATCAGTAGAAAGCTTATGTCCTTAATGCACCGCTCAGTGTGCTGAACCCCAACGTCGTTTGTCGATGTTGCGAACATCGGACATACACGTTTTGATAACTACGTGATAGTTCAATTAAATGGTTTAAGTAGAGGCACCAAAGATGTTTTTGAAACGTCGCGGAACATATGAGATGTTTCGAGGGCTGAAATTGGGATTTCAGGCTCGTGCCCACGTCAAGAGGTATAAGACCTCCGACGATTTTCTTAGCCTGCAAACTAAGGGAGAAAAGCTCAATCGTTGAGCTTGTGCTCAGATTGTCTGAGCACAACAATCACTTGAATCGAGTGGGAGTTGATCCTCCAGATGAGATAGTGATGTTTCCCCAAAGTCATTACCACCAAGCTGCTAGAGCTTCGTGATTAACTATAACATATCAGGGATAGATATGATGATCCTTGAAATATTCATGATGTTTGACACCGCGAAAGTAGAAATCAAGAAGGAGCATCAATTGTTGATGGTTGGTGAAACCACTAGTTTCAAGAAGGGCAAGGGAACAAAGGGATACTTCATGAAACGGCAATTCAGCTGCTGCTCTAGTGAAGAAACCCAAGGTTGAACCCAAACCCGAGACTAAGTGCTTCTGTAATAAGGGGAACAACCACTGGAGCAGCATTACCCTAGATACTTGGTAGATGAGAAGGC
>NW_025285841.1:0-1134 GCF_018294505.1 Triticum aestivum
ACATACCTTGATAAGATTTTGAAGAGGTTCAAAATGGATCAGTCCAAGAAGGGGTTCTTGCCTATGTTACAAGGTGTGAGACTGAGCTCGGCTCAGTCACCGACCACGGCAAAAGATAAAGAAGAGATGAGTGTCATCCCCTATGCTTCAGCCATAGGATCTATTATGTATGCCATGCTGTGTACCAGACCCGATGTAAACCTTGCCGTAAGTTTGGTAGCAAGATACCAAAGTAATCCCGGCAAGGAACACTGGACAGCGGTCAAGAATATCCTGAAGTACCTGAAAAGGACGAAGGACATGTTTCTCGTTTATGGAGGAGACGAAGAGCTCGTCGTAAAGGGTTACGTCGACGCTAGCTTTGACTCAGATCTGGATGACTCTAAGTCACAAACCGGATACGTGTATATGTTGAATGGTGGAGCAGTAAGCTGGTGCAGCTGCAAGCAGAGCGTCGTGGCGGGATCTACGTGTGAAGCGGAGTACATGGCAGCCTCGGAGGCAGTGCATGAAGCGATTTGGGTGAAGGAGTTCATCACCGACCTAGGAGTCATACCCAATGCGTCGGGGCCGATCAAACTCTTCTGTGACAACACTGGAGCTATTGCCCTCGCCAAGGAGCCCAGGTTTCACAAGAAGACCAGGCACACCAAGCGTCGTTTCAACTCCATCCGTGAAAATGTTCAAGATGGAGACATAGAGATTTGCAAAGTGCACACGGATCTGAATGTCGCAGATCCGCTGACTAAACCTCTCTCGCGTGCAAAACATGATCAACACCAGAACTCTATGGGTGTTCGATTCATCACAATGTAACTAGATTGGTGACTCTAGTGCAAGTGGGAGACTGTTGGAAATATGCCCTAGAGGCAATAATAAAAGTATTATTATATTTCAATGTTCATGATAAATGTCTTTTATTCATGCTATAACTGTATTATCCGGAAATCGTAATACACGTGTGAATACTTAGACCACAATATGTCCCTGGTGAGCCTCTAGTTGACTAGCTCGTTGTGATCAACAGATAGTCATGGTTTCCTGACTATGGACATTGGATGTCGTTGATAATGGGATCACATCATTAGGAGAATGATGTGATGGACAAGACCCAATCCTAAGCATAGCATAAAA
>NW_025285842.1:0-1134 GCF_018294505.1 Triticum aestivum
GGCGCAGAGGCCGAGGGAGCGAGCGGGGTGAGTGGGAGAGAGGCCCGAGGGAGCGGGGCCGCTGGCGCCCTTATCCTCTCGCGGGGTTCACCGCCGGCGAGGGGGTTCGGCGGCGACGCTCCCCTGTTCCGACCCGGTCGGGGGAACAGGAAGGGGACGCGGGGCGGGGGGGTGGGCTGGGCCGGGGCGCGGCTGCGGGTGGCGGCCCAGCTTGGGCCGCGGTTCGAGTGGGGGGGGGAGCGGGCCTTTTTCCTTTTGCTTTCTTTTTCTGTTTTGTTTTCTGTTTTCTCTTTTTTGTTTATTTCATTTAAAAGTATTTAGACATTTTATAAAAATGTGTTTTCTCCACCATAATTACCAGTGTATTATTTAGAACCCACTGAACATTTCTGTTTGAATTTTTGAAAACTTTTATTTTCCACTTTAATTATATTTGAAGTTTGAACTAGGAGTTTGACAAGGGTGTGGTTCAAATGTGATCAAGCCCTGTTTAGCACATGATTAGCTTAATCACAGGGGGTTACTGTAGCATGATTCCCAGGGTGTTACAGGAGGCATACGCAATTTCGAAACAAGAAACGAATCAAGGCTTCTATCACTTGTCGGTAATGCTATTTAAACAAGTATTCAGTTTCGCCAAAATAGAAAATCTAACATGATGGGTCAAAACGGTTAAAAATTGTATCAAATTGTCTAATTCCTATAGGTAAGTTGCTATCTGAGGTGCATATAGATACACGGACTACCCTCGAATCATGAAATGGTGGAAATGATTTCGGAATATGTCAATGACGCTTCATTAATAAGTTTTCAATTTTCAATGAAATGAAAATCTACAGTCATGGATCAAAAGGGAATAAAATTGGTGATGAAATGATATGATTACTAGTTATAAATTGTTATACGAGATCAATATGGTCGAACATACAACTTCCAAAGGTTGAAAGGAAGAAATGCTGATGGAATTTCTAAATGATGCTATTTAAGTAAGTTTCTTTTAAGCGAAACAAATATACGGTAACGGATCAAAAGTTTAAGTAAAGGTGCTAAACATGAATAATTTATGTGGATAAGTTGTTCGACTTCCATACGGCGGTCGAGACTACTCTCGAAGAATGGAATGATGGAAAGGTT
>NW_025285843.1:0-1134 GCF_018294505.1 Triticum aestivum
GGGTTTGAAAGATTTCCTCGTAGTGGCTAATGCGAACAAGCAGAAGGGTTTTGTTATCTGTCCATGTGTTGACTGTAAGAATCAGAAGGGTTACTCTTCCTCAAGAGAAGTTCACCTGCACCTGCTTCGGCACGGTTTCATGCCAAGCTATAATTGTTGGACCAAGCATGGAGAAAGAGGGGTTATAATGGAAGAAGATGAAGAAGGGGATGATTTCATCGATGAAAGCTATCTTGCTCATTTCGGTGATACTTTCATGGAGGATGCTGAAGGTGAAGGGGAAGGTGAAGGGGCAGGTGAAGGGGAAGGTGAAGGGGAAGGTGAAGGTGAAGGTGAAGAAGAGGCACGTGATGAGACCGTTGATGATCTTGGTCGGACCATTGCTGATGCACGGAGACGCTGCGAAACTGAAAAGGAGAGGGAGAATTTGGATCGCATGTTAGAGGATCACAGAAATTCGTTGTACCCTGGATGCGATGATGGTCTGAAAAAGCTGGGCTGCACACTGGATTTGCTGAAATGGAAGGCACAGGCAGGTGTAGCTGACTCGGCATTTGAAAACTTGCTGAAAATGTTGAAGAATATGTTTCCAAAGAATAACGAGTTGCCCGCCAGTACGTACGAAGTAAAGAAGGTTGTCTGCCCTCTAGGTTTAGAGGTTCTGAAGATACATGCATGCATCAACGACTGCATCCTCTACCGCGGTGAATACGAGAATTTGAATGAATGCCCGGTATGCACTGCATTGCGTTATAAGATCAGAGGCGATGACCCTGGTGACGATGTTGAGGGCGGGAAACCCAGGAAGAGGGTTCCCGCCAAGGTGATGTGGTATGCTCCTATAATACCACGGTTGAAACGTCTGTTTAGGAACAAAGAGCATGCCAAGTTGTTGCGATGGCACAAAGAGGACCGTAAGTCGGACGGGGAGTTGAGACACACCGCAGATGGAACGCAATGGAGAAAGATCGACAGAGAGTTCAAAGATTTTGCAGCTGACGCAAGGAACATAAGATTTGGTCTAAGTACAGATGGCATGAATCCTTTTGGCGAGCAGAGCTCCAGCCATAGCACCTGGCCCGTGACTCTATGCATCTACAACCTTCCTCCTTGGTTGTGCATGAAGCGGAAGTT
>NW_025285844.1:0-1134 GCF_018294505.1 Triticum aestivum
ACACGTGGGCTCCTGCCTGGGCTCTGCACACTGCCCATGTGGAGGCCCATCAGTCCCGGTTCTGGATTGAACCGGGACTAAAGGTACAGGGCATTAGTACCGTCACTTTAGTCCCGGTTCAGGAACCGGGACTAAAGGCCCTTACGAACCGGGACTATAGGCCCTTTTTCTACCAGTGAATTTCCAGTTAGCCCTTGATCTTTAAAGGTGCTCTGCATTTATGTTTTGCGGTCTCAGAAAGGGCTAGAGAGATACCATCTTGTTATATCATATTATGATTGTTTTGAGAAAGTGTTGTCATCTGATATTTATTATTATTGCTCGCTAGTTGATTATGCCATTCATATGAGTAAAAATGAGACCTAAATGTTATTGTGAATATGGTTAGTTCATAATCTTTGCTGAAAACTTGAATGTTGGCTTTACATAATTACAAACACAAGAGCAAACAGAGTTTGGAAAAGTTTTTCTTTATCACTTTCAGTTTGTCAACTGAATTGCTCGAGGACAAGCAAAGGTTTAAGCTTGGGGGAGTTGATACATCTCCGTCGTATCTACTTTTCCAAACACTTTTGCCCTTGTTTTGGACTCTAACTTTCATGATTTGAATGGAACTATCCCGGACGGACGATGTTTTCAGCAGAATTGCCATGGTGTTATTTTTGTGTAGAAATAAAAGTTCCCGGAATGACCTGAAAATCAACGGAGATTATTTTTGGAATATATAAAAAATACTGGTGAAAGAATCAACGTCAGGGGGCCCACACCGTGTCCACAAGGGTGGGGGGCGCGCCCCCTACCTCGTGGGCCCCCTAATGCTCCATCGACGTGAACTCCAACTCCATATATTCATATTCGACGAGAAAATAATCAGAGAGAAGGATTCATCGCGTTTTACGATACGGAGCCGCCGCCAAGCCCTAAACTCTCTCAGGAGGGCTGATCTGGAGTCCGTTCGGGGTTCCGGAGAGGGGAATCCGTCGCCATCGTCATCATCAACCTTCCTCCATCACCAATTTCATGATGCTCACCGCCGTGCGTGTGTAATTCCATTGTAGGCTTGCTAGACGGTGATGGGTTGGATGAGATTTATCATGTAATCGAGTTAGTTTTGTTAGGGTTTGAACCCTAGTA
>NW_025285845.1:0-1134 GCF_018294505.1 Triticum aestivum
TTATGACGAGGCAGGCAGGCAAGGGGACTACTCCTCATTTAAAGAATGCAGCGTCAGCCTCCCGACATGATTCTCAAGAAACAGAAATGCTAGATGAAGATAGTGAACGTAGCTCTGTAGTTGATTACAGCATTTCCCCTACACTAGCATCGCAGGTGCTTGCTCTAACTTGGCAGCGTGATATGTGGTTGCATGTTGCATATGGTGTCTAGATTGTAATTCTTCCAATCTGGTTAAACTGCATGTGCTAGTCTGCTTAGCTTATACATTATACCTGTTAATGTGACATGCCTTCCTGTATTTAGTACATAGTACATCTGTCTATTAAGCATGTCCTTACATAAAACTATTGTTTTTTTGTATCCCGCATCAATCAACATGACGAGACACCTTTAGTATATGCAGTGCGATATTAGTTGCATCTTTCATATGATTTATAGCATGCGCTGCTTTTAATTTGTTGAAATTCCATTTATGATGGGACGCTTTTAACTTGGCAGAGTCATATTGGTTGCATCTTTCATGTGGTGTCTAGCTTGCATTGCTTCTTATTTGCTGGAATGGTTTCTGCTTAGTTTACACAAACAGTTGTGAACATGCCATGCCATCCTGTTTTTCATACATATTCCATCCTGGTATCATGTGTTTGCCTTACATCAAAGTAGTGATTGTCAGTATCATTCATGAATGAGTTCTGAAGAGAGAATTTTATTGCTTTTTCTTGTCGGTTTTACTTGACAATTCAAAATCAATAAAGCGGAAGGAAGTTAGCAAGGCAGCGGATAAAGGTGCTCCTTCCGAACGGAGGGCCTCTACAGTTTCTACTCCTCCACACCCCAAGATGATTTCCAAGACAACACATGCATAGACACTCAACAAAGTTGTGTTTATGATGAGCACGTCTCCCCTAGTGCAGCATCACCGGTGCTCCCTCTAACTTGGCACTGTTATATGTGGTTGCATGTTATGTGTGATGTCTAGCTTGTATTGCTTCTAATTTTGTTGAATTCCATCTGCTTACTTTACACATTATACTTGAATAAGACACGTGTTCCTGTTTCTAGAACATACAATATCTGTCTATCACACCATGTTCTTACATCAAATTACTACTGTTGTGTAACCTGCAACAAT
>NW_025285846.1:0-1134 GCF_018294505.1 Triticum aestivum
CCCGCTAAGGTGAAATCTGAGAAGGTGTTATCTTCCTTTGCATCTGCATCATCCATCATTAGCCATCATGGTAGCAAGTTGTGTTGCCAGGACCCTTGACACGGATGTTGGTAAAACCTTGATGAATATGGAAATGCTCAAGTTCTTGAGAGCACGCACAAGCGTTAGATGTTACCGTCGACACTAACTAGGTTTGCTCTCAACTTCCTCGGAAATGCTATGACCTCTTCAAACAGTGAATTCACTCCCTATTGTTGGGTTCTTCCCCAGTTACCAGAATCATTCCTAGCATTTGCATTTTGTTCCTAGCTTGCACCGCCAATGTGCCATTCTACCATGGGTCTCTTCCATTTCCGGTGATAAGCAAATTCATCCATTACGTTGTCTTCAACAAGGTAATCCACATCATCCAAGTCCGAGTATGCCATTCTACCGACCCCTCCAAACGATCGCTCGAGAATTGCCTTAGGCTGGTTTAAAGAGTTTCAATGATCTCTGAATCAAAAGTAATTCTTTTTGCCACTTAAGGGGATATCTCTACGAGTCACCTTCCCTAAGGTGTATCGTTATGGTATCATGGCAACTCAACTCCTCACTACGTTGACAATCATTTACCACCTTCTTAGGTATGAAATTGTTGTCTACCTAGCGAACCTTCGTCATCCGTTTCTTCCACCCCTATTGATGTGTATCTCGTGTCTCAACCCGAAAGATGGTTCTATGTCTCATTCCGTAAGTTAATCTTGAGTTGTTCGATCTTCGAGGAGATCGACCCTTCTAGAGTCTCCTTCTTCCCCCCCCCCCTGTCATGTTGACAGGATTTCTCAGAGCAAGACGACAAGACAAAGATGGTGTTCAAATCAACGTTCAACTGAAGTGCACCCTGGATCGTGAAGATTATACTAGTTGCGTTTCCCCTTCACCTTACCCTACGCTTGAATCTCGAGACGAGATTCTTGTTTAGTGGGGGTGAGTTGTCACATCCCTAGCTTCTGGTAATGCTCTAGGCTAGCTTCATGTGTGCATCATGTTTAAATTTCATTTAAATTTGAAATGAGGATTGGTGGAACCCTCAGAATCATTTTGAAAATGACCCAAATAAAAAAATTCCCCAAAAGGGTCCAAGAAAATGCT
>NW_025285847.1:0-1134 GCF_018294505.1 Triticum aestivum
CAGTTGCAGGTGCCGACGATGCCAGTGCAGATGATGGCGTCGATCTCAAGTGGGAGTTCGACGAGGAACGTGGTCGTTATTATGTGTCTTTTCCTGATGATCAGTAGTGGAGCCCAGTTGGGACGATCGGGGATCTAGCATTTGGGGTTGTCTTATTTTCATCTGGATTTTGACCGTAGTCGGTCTATATGATTGTATTTTGGATGATGTATGAATGATATTTATGTATTGTGTGAAGTGGCGATTGTAAGCCAACTCTTTATCCCATTCTTGTTCATTACATGGGATTGTGTGAAGATGACCCTTCTTGCGACAAAACCACTATGCGGTTATGCCTCTAAGTCGTGCCTCGACACGTGGGAGATATAGCCGCATCGTGGGCGTTACAAGTTGGTAATCAGAGCCATCCCCGACTTAGGAGCCCCCTGCTTGATCGAATCGCTGACGTTGTTGAGTCTAGAAAAAAAAGTTTTGAGTTTTAGGATTATATATATCGGAGAGTAGGATTCTTTTTACTCCTCAGTCCCTTCGTCGCTCTGGTGAGGTCTCCTGACGTAGAAGTTTTGACTATTCTCTCCTCAAATTTCACAAAAAAAAATTTTAGGATCACGCGGGTATCTTGGAATCGTTCCGATCGATTTGTGACGAGAACATTGTTCTTGGTGCCTCCTGTCATTTAGGGGTTGCGGCAGTGTCCCGGGGAGTTGAGCTCCGAGGTGTTGTCGTCACAATTTTATCGTTGCAGTTCTGGAATACCTGAGTTTCGCCGACATCGAAATCTCTTTTATGCAGTTGTTGGTGAGATCACCTCGACGCCACCCAGTACTGGGGCGGGAGTTCGGGAGTATTGCCATAACTTGTATAACGGATGTTTTTCGAAGGTTGAGGTAAACGATTTCCGAAGGTTTCTTGGTTATGTGTTGACGGATGGATACAGCTGGATCTAGGGATTGCTAGTTTGGGTGATATATATTTTGTGTCCCCTGTATCCCCTACACCAGATTGCATAACCAGAAAGTTTCGGGAGTTTATAAGTGGGAATTCTAGTAGCCTTAGGATATCTTTCCGACAGACGCATGATATGAGATTGGGGTTCGACGTCTAGTGGTCCGCCTGTATACGGTTGATTTTACA
>NW_025285848.1:0-1134 GCF_018294505.1 Triticum aestivum
GTCGGTAATGAGAGTGGTGTGGTGAACACGATTTGGTAAAGGTATCGATGAGAGGCCATGTAGGAGTACATGGTGGGTTGTTTCATTGAAGCCGACCTTAAGCACTGAGATCTGTATGTGTGATTTAAGAATCAGCTACTACCATGCATTGGGCCCGAAACCAATGGACCCTCTCGACTTCTTATTCACCCTAGTTCTCCGTCCAGGAGTTGCAAGTAGTTTATGGTGTTTGTAGCCTACTGGAGGCCGTGGACAGCGCTGACCGTAGGGGTGGGCTGTGATGCGGTAGGTACGTGGCACGGTGTACCGAATACCCGTTAGGTATCTCGGGAACCCTGTTCACATCGTTCGGGGCCGTATGGGAAACCTCGGCCGGACTCCCTGCGGATGGAACCTGAATAGGCGATAAACCTGGACCGGAGGCTTAGGTGATTAGGTAGGTCGTGGCCGACACCCACGTTGGGCTTCCGCTTGAAGGTGGCCGAGTACATGTCGTGTAAGCGACAGTAAGTGGTGAGAGCGTGTATGAAGAAGTACACCCCTGCAGGGTTTAACATGATCTATTCGAATAGCCGCGTCCGCGGTAAAGGACTACTTGGTTACCTATACAGTTCATAGACAAGTAAATGGAAACTACTAAAAGCCTCAAGATAAGTGTGAGTCCCGAGGATGGCTCTTCCGTAGGAAGACGGAGGTGGATCCTCGGTAGTGTATTGAAGTGGTGAGTAGTGGACTCGTGTGCGCAAAACCATTTCAAGTTGGAGTATCGTAGGATAGCCTAGCCAAGAGTCAAAGCTGGCTTGCTGCAATAACTCCACCAACCCTTCTTGATACTATGCATGTATGTAGAATCTGATGTAAGTCTTGCTGAGTACCTTTGTACTCATGTTGCTATAATCTACATTTTTACAGAAGACGCTGCAACCCCTTCTGATGGGTTCTATGTAGACGTTGACATCAACGAGTAGGCTAAAGACCCAGGTGGTGACCCTGAGCTTGTGAAGGACCACGTAGTATAGCTAGGCTTTCCAAGCCTCTTTTATTTTACTAGTTGTCTGTACTCAGACAAGTTACTTCCGCTGCTGGTTTGTATGACTGTATGACTTGTATGTTGGGTCGTGAGACCCGTACCTT
>NW_025285849.1:0-1134 GCF_018294505.1 Triticum aestivum
GTGGCGGCGGTGACGGCAACGACGGGCGGCGGGGGCGATGGCGGCGGGGCCTGTGAGGGCGGCACGCGATGGGCGACGGCGCGACGACGACGGCAATGTCACGCGAAGAAGTTGGAGAAGAAGTGGTGGTCGATGAAACTGCATTTTTCATAAGTGCCATATATATAGGAGGGGCCTTTAGTACCGGTTGAAGCCACCAACCGGTACTAAAGGCCAATTTTCGCCAGGCCAAGGGGCGAGAAACGTCCTCTTTAATACCGGTTTGTGCCACGAACTGGTACTAAAGGCCCAATCATTAGTACCGGTTGGAGCCACCAACCGGTACTAATGGTTGTACGCTGCCACCGGCGGTGCACAATGTTTAGTCCCATCTCGCCGAGCGAAGGGCAGCCGCACTGGTTTATAGACCCACTCGTGGCTGCTCCTTCGAACTTCTCTATATAGCAGGCTTCTGGGCCTAACTATGGCGTGCTGCCCTGTGAGCCTGCTGGCCCTTCTGGGCCTGCATTTGCACACCCTAGGTCTAGCAGGCTCACTGGGCAGCGCCCCAACAAATTTTTTATATAGTTTTTTCTTGTCTGCATTATTTATTTTCTTCTATTTATTTTTGGGTAATTTTTTATATAGTTTTTTCTTTTCTGCATTATTTATTTTCTTCTATTTATTTTTGAGTAATTTTTTATATAGTTTTTTTCTTTTCTGCTTTATTTATTTTCTTCTATTTATTTCTGAGTATTTTTTCTGTATTTAGTTTCTTTGTGACCCTCTCTACTCTTTCGCACATGCTATGCGGGTGAAATGATGATACCATGCCAAGTTTCAGCATTTTTAGAGTTTATTTTGTAGTGATTTTCAATTTCACGGTCATTTAGCTCTCTAAACAATTAGGTAAATGACTGAAAAACAACAAATGATGTCAGAACATGTTGGAAATTGATGACGTCGCTTTGAATGCTGCATACTGAACACAAAAGAAGTCCGGAGTTCAAATAAGTTTAAAAAACATTGAAGTGCCCGTGTAACAGATGAGTTCTCGTCCGAAACCCTGATACTCCGAAAGAGATTGTCCAGTTTGTACACGAAGTGCGTCCAGTTTTTGCCGTGACCCTCTCTACTCTTTCGCACGTGCTATAC
>NW_025285850.1:0-1134 GCF_018294505.1 Triticum aestivum
GTCCGACCTGAGGTTTGACCCCCCAGGGTCACTGACGCGTGGGCCCTGTCGGACAGGTGGTTAGTTAGTACTAATTACCGTTAGTCAACCCCCCCTGACACTGACAGTGGGCCCCAGCGCCACTAATCCCTAATTAGGATTAATTTAAACCTGTTAAACCCCCCCTGTCACTGACGTGTGGCCCCCACACGTCAGGTTTGACTTCAGCCAGCCGCAGTTGACCACTGACGTCATGCTGACGTCATGCTGACGCAGTAATTGATTTTCTGGATTTAAATTAAATCAGGAAATTCCAGAATATTATTTAAACTTCAAAAATTCATAACTTTTATTCTGTAACTCCAAATTGGACAAATTATATATGAAAAATGATCAGAAAAATCCAATCTATCCATCTGTACTATTTTCATGCATGATCAAACAAGTTAAATTGATGTTTTAAGCAGAACAAGGAAAAGCACTTTAAAAGGCCATGTTTGGAGTTTGAAATTTGAATTTTTGATTCAAATTTGTTCAAACCCTTCTGGTTTTAGTTGCATTAGCCCAACACACTCATATTGCCATGTTTCATGCATGCATCATATTGTTGCACATTGTTTGGTGACGCTTGTGTATCGATGTCCTTTGCGACAGGTTCTGCCTCCGAGGAGTACCGTGATTACCCTAACGAAGAACCATATCAGTGCATCGAACCATCAGGCAAGCAACCAACCATTTGATCATATCGATACAATCCCATGTTCTCGCTCCTACTCTCTTTTACTGCATTAAGACAACGCGATTCAAACTGCTGTGTGCTACGGTAGTTGAACCCATTTCCTCTGCATGACCTGTCATTGCCACAGTAACTAGATGAAACCCACTAGCATGTGTAGGAGTTGATTGAGCCATATGTATGTGTTGTTCCTACCTTGCTATGCCTGCTATGCTTAGAGTCGTGTCAGGTCTGGTTCATCTGGGTGATGGGCTAGAGTGAAATGATTATGTCGGTAATGAGAGTGGTGTGGTGAACACGATTTGGTAAAGGTATCGATGAGAGGCCATGTAGGAGTACATGGTGGGTTGTTTCATTGAAGCCGACCTTAAGCACTGAGATCTGTATGTGTGATTTAAGAATCAGCTACTACCATGCAT
>NW_025285851.1:0-1134 GCF_018294505.1 Triticum aestivum
TTGGTCATTTTACCCATAAGGCATGGTTCGCATGTGTCAAATGATTCATAATCAAGAGACTCTAAAAGTCCATCAGCATGGAGCTTCTTCATGCGTTTGACACCTATGTGACCAAGGCGGCAGTGCCACAGGTATGTGGGACTATCATTATCAACCTTACTTCTTTTGGTACTCACATTATGAACATGTGTAGCATCACGTTCGAGATTCATAAAGAATAAACCATTCACCATAGGAGCATGACCATAAAACATATCTCTCATAAAAATGGAACAACCATTATTCTCAGATTTAAAAGAGTAGCCATCTCGAATTAAACGAGATCCCGATACAATGTTCATGCTCAAAGCTGGCACTAAATAACAATTATTAAGGTTTAAAACTAATCCCGAAGGGAGATGCAGAGGTAGCGTGCCGACGGCGATCACATTGACCTTGGAACCATTCCCGACGCACATTGTCACCTCGTCCTTTGCCAGTTTCCGCTTATTCCGCAGCCCCTGCTTTGAGTTACAAATGTGAGCAACTGCACCGGTATCAAATACCCAGGAGCTACTACGGGCACTAGTAAGGTACACATCAATTACATGTATATCACATATACCTTTTGTTTTGCCGGCCTTCTTATCCGTTAAGTACTTAGGGCAGTTCCGCTTCCAGTGACCGCTTCCCTTGCAATAAAAGCACTCAGTCTCGGGCTTGGGTCCATTCTTTGGCTTCTTCCTGGCAGCTTGCTTGCCGGGCGCGGCAACCTCCTTGCCGTCCTTCTTGAAGTTCTTTTTACCCTTGCCTTTCTTGAACTTAGTGGTTTTATTGACCATCAACACTTGATGTTCCTTCCTGACTTCTACCTCTGCTGATTTCAGCATAGCAAATACTTCAGGAATGGTCTTTTCCATCCCCTGCATATTGAAGTTCATCACAAAGCTCTTGTAGCTTGGTGGAAGCGACTGGAGGATTCTGTCAATGACCGCATCATCCGGGAGATTAACTCCCAGCTGAGTCAAGCGGTTATGCAACCCAGACATAGTGAGTATGTGCTCACTGACATAACTGTTTTCCTCCATCTTACAGCTGAAGAATTTGTCGGAGACTTCATATCTCTCGACCCGGGCATGAGCTTGGAAAACCATT
>NW_025285852.1:0-1134 GCF_018294505.1 Triticum aestivum
CAGTGAAGAGGCTCGGTGGATCCAGGATAAGATGGAAATATCCTGACAGTGCAGAGATACTGGCTTTGATTAAAATCTCGGAATTGCTCTTCGACCGTGTACTCGGGATACCAGCGGTATCCAGCCTCAGTCATTACCCTGACCAACTTAGCAGTATGGCCGGGTACATCTAGGCATCGAGTCAGGCGAACCACTTGATTGAGGTCGCGAGTGGCCATCTGAAAGCATAATCATAATGCAAAGGCATTAGAATTTCTAGCAAAATTTCGGCAGCATAACAGCTGTAAATGCTCAAAAAGGATTTTGAGACATTTGACAAAGGATTTCGTACACACTCAACATCACCATATCAAAGTTCTGAAACCATTCTGGCAACATAATGTGGTAGTAGAACTGAACTAGGCTTGTAACCATCAAACTTATAAGGTACTACTGATTAGTAACACGTGATCCTGATAGAGAGAATAGATCCTAATTCCTTAACCCCCGGTGGAAGAATGGACTGACTCAGATCAGAAAGTCATAAGATATAAGGAGTAAAAAGAGCCTTACGTTCCAACCCACAAACAATTCCCCTACATATAACTAAAGAATTTCTAGACTCAACATCGACCAGTTTGGCTTGGAGAACCTACAGGCAGTCCGGCTCTGATGCCAACGCTGTCAGGACCCTGACTCGATGTCACATCGATCTAGCTGGTAACACCTCATATCACTTTGCGGCCTCACGCACGGTATCCCCACGGGTGTCGTCTTACCTTTTCCCGGGACCGTTTGCGCCTTTTGGCTCACGTATATGATAGTGTCGCTAGCATCCATATGATAAGGAGCCCGGGCTAACATGACTAGTCGTAAACCCAAAGTGGCACAGACTTACAGGGACAGGCATCCATGACCCAGCTTCGAACGTGTCGGTCATCAGCAAGTGGGTCCGGGCTGTAGCACTGGGCTAGCAGGACTCCGGTAAACCGGGCTGTAGCGGGCTAACAGGACTCCGGTACTCAAAGCGTGACATTTCCCCGAAGGGACAGACACAGGAACGAAGAAGGACACATGCCGGCCAGCCTAAGTGTTCCAGAGCAGTAGCAAGCTACCATGGCTCAGCGGTAACACTAGGAGACATTTCCCGGTAAG
>NW_025285853.1:0-1134 GCF_018294505.1 Triticum aestivum
GGCCAGACTCGGCCAAAACTGTGAGTGTTGATGACCGACACGTAAACGCACGCCGGGGTTCGTTAATCGTGGAAATCACTCCGAGACCCCAAAACAGTGAGTAATAGTATACAAAAAAGGCAAGAATCAGAAAAAATGTAAGTGTTGATGACCGAAACGTAAACGCACCCCGCGGTTAGTTAATTGTTGAAATCACTTCGATACCCCAAAACAGTGCGTAATACTCCACGACATGGGCCAGAATCGGCCAAAACTGCGAGTGTTGATGAGCGACACATAAATGCACCCCGGTGTTCGTCAATCATGGAAATCACGCCGAGACCCAAAAACAGAGTAATAGTCCAAGAAACGGGCCAGAATCGGCCAAAACTGTGAGTGTGGATGACCGACACGTAAATGCACCCCGTGGTTCATTAATCGTGGAAATCACTCCGGGGGCCCAAAAAAGAGAGTAATAGTCCATGATACGCGCCAGAATCAGCTAAAACTATGAGTATTGATGACCGACACGTAAGCGCGCCTTGGGGTTCAACAACTATGGAAATCACTTCGGGACCTGAAAACAGTGAGTAATAGTCAACAAAACACGTTAGAATTGGCCAAAATTGTGAGTGTTGCTGACCGACACGTAAACACAACCCGGGGTCATTTCGGGACCCCATAACTAAGTAATAGTCCAAGAAACGGGCCAGAATCGGCCCAAACTGCGAGTGTTGATGACTTACACTTAAGCGCACCTTGGGATTCAACAACCATGGAAATCGCTTTGGGGCCCCAAAACGGTGAGTAACAGTCCACGAAACGGGTCAGAATCGACAAAAACCACGAGTGTTGATAACCAACCCGTAAGCGCACCCAAGGGTTCCTTAATCGTGGAAATCACTCCGGGGCCCCAAAAAAGTGAGCAATAGTCCACGAAACGGGCCAGACTCGGCCAAAACTGTGAGTGTTGATGACCGACACGTAAACGCACGCCGGGGTTCGTTAATCGTGGAAATCACTCCGAGACCCCAAAACAGTGAGTAATAGTATACAAAAAAGGCAAGAATCGGACAAAAATGTAAGTGTTGATGACCGAAACGTAAACGCACCCCGCGGTTAGTTAATTGTTGAAATCACTTCGATACCCCAAAA
>NW_025285854.1:0-1134 GCF_018294505.1 Triticum aestivum
AGCTCGGGTGCATTCTCCGGAGCACCGTCTCGATCAACACCGAGAACCTGAGGCATCCTGACCGAGGGAATTTGCGCAACCTCCTCTTCACGAAGCTGCACGAACGATACAAGTTCCCCGCTGAATTTGAAAACACAAGCCTCAAAGGGAATAAAGTGAACAATGCTGCCCTCACGAAGATGAGCAAGGCCCTGTCTACTTGGAAAAGCAATGTGAAGAGAATGATCAAGAAAGGTGAGAGTTATGAGAAGATCAAGGAGAAAAATCCTTCGATCACCGAAGATGACTACAACGACTTCAAGATCAATTGCTCGAGCACCGCAAACTCCGAATCAAGTAAGTGGGGGAAAGAAATGCGGGAGCTGAACTTAGGGGAACACACACTCGGTCCCGGCGGTTACAGAGTGGCAGAGCCTATATGGGACAAGGAGGAGGCGGACCGTGCCGAGCAAGGCCTACCGCCCCTCTTCGATAAATACGGTGACAAGCAGACCAGGAACTTTGTCAGGGCCCGGTACAAGAAGGACCCGAAAACAAAGGAGCTTACCACGGATCCGAAGACCAGGGCGCTTGAGCTTGTTCTAGTAAGGAATACACCCCCGCGTAATTAGCTCCATATGGTTGCATTCTAATTAATGAAGCCAAATTTCTAAATGGTTCACATTCCTTCCACAGGCGACTGAAAGCAGTAGCGCGGGGTCAACTAAGAGCAACCCTTGGGACACCACTCTAAATAGGGCGTTGAATGTAATGAAGAACAAGGATAAGCTCAGTAAGCCGACGTCAGCTGGTCGTGTGGCCGGCAAAGGCTTGTCGACAAAATGGTCGTCATACTATAACACTGGTGGGCGAAAGGAGAAAAAGACCAGCTCGGAAAGCCAGGCGCGCGAGGTTCAAGAACTCAGGGCACAGGTGGCGCGGATTCCGGAGATTGTCCAAGAGCAAGTGCAACAACAACTCGGAGCGACGATCACCGCCATTGTGCCTACCTTGATCCAGGGGATTAGTGCGTGGATTGCGGGCGGCCAACAGGGGCCGCCCCCGATTCCTAGCTTCACGGCCAGCAACTCGCAGAACGCGATGGCGGGGCCATTGGTGTCTCCGGCGGAGGCGGCATTGGTGTCTCCGACGCCG
>NW_025285855.1:0-1134 GCF_018294505.1 Triticum aestivum
GACTTGCTGCGGTCCAAGAAGCCCGCCACAGAATCTGCATTCCAGTCGTCCGGTGAGACGAAGCCTGTTCACATTCACCCGACCGACCCCGAAGCAGCTCCGACCCGCATCTCCACAACACTCGACCCAAAATAGGAAGAAGCGCTCATCCAGTTCCTCCGTGAGAACTGGGACATTTTTGCATGGAAGCCCGCTGACATGCCAGGTGTTCCCAGGGGACTGGCTGAGCACCGCCTAAGAGTCGACAAGTCTGCAAAGCCAGTCAAAGAACATCTTCGGCGGTCCGCCGTCCAGAAGAGAAAGGCCATTGGTGAAGAAGTGGCTCGACTGTTGGCGGCAGGATTTATCCGAGAGATATTCCACTCCGAGTGGCTCGCTAATGTCGTCATGGTTCCTAAGAAGGACAAGTCGCTCCGAATGTGCATTGATTTCAAGCACATCAACCGGTCCTGCCCGAAAGATCACTTTCCTCTCCCTCGCATAGATCAAATTGTTGACTCGACCGCGGGATGTGAGAGGTTGTCTTTTTTAGATGCTTACTCCGGGTACCACCAGATCCGTCTGTATGGGCCCGATGAAGTAAAAACAGCTTTCATCACTCCATTCGGGTGCTTCTGCTATATCACCATGCCATTCGGCCTCAAGAATGCCGGATCCACATTTATGCGAATGATCCAGAAGTGTCTACTCACTCAAATCAGTCGGAATGTGGAAGCTTATATGGATGATATTGTTGTCAAGTCACGAAAAGGTTCCGACCTGCTCGCTGACCTCGCCGAAACATTTGCCAACCTCAGAAGGTATGATATCAAGCTCAATCCATCAAAGTGCACATTTGGAGTTCCTGGTGGCAAGTTACTCGGTTTTCTCGTTTCCGAACGGGGAATCGACGCCAACCCAGAAAAGATTGGCACTATTCTCCGAATGAAACGCCCTGTGCGAGTGCACGATGTCCAGAAGCTTACTGGATGCTTGGCCGCATTAAGTCGATTCATCTCACGACTCGGTGAAAAGGCATTGCCTCTTTACCGACTGATGAAGAAGGCTGACAAGTTCGAGTGGACTCCAGAAGCTGATGCAGCGTTTGCCGAGCTAAAAGCTCTGCTCTCCACCCAGCCGGTGCTTGCTGCTCCA
>NW_025285856.1:0-1134 GCF_018294505.1 Triticum aestivum
AAAAGTATGCAACGGGTTTGCCATCTTGTAATAACACACCTCCTAATCCAATTCCACTAGCATCACATTCAAGCTCAAAAGTCTTATTAAAATCAGGAAGTTGGAGTAAAGGAGCATGTGTCAACTTATCTTTCAATACCGTGAAGGCTTCTTCCTGTGCGGTACCCCAAAGAAAAGGCACATCTTTCTTTGTAAGCTCATTGAGAGGTGCAGCAATGGTGCTGAAATCTCTCACAAAACGCCTATAGAATCCAGCGAGGCCAAGAAAACTCCTCACTTGTGTGATCGTTTTGGGTTGCGGCCAACTCTCAATAGCTTCAATCTTGGCTTTATCAACTTCAATTCCCTGTGGAGTAACAACATAGCCAAGAAAAGATACTCGGTCGGTGCAAAAGGTGCACTTCCCAAGGTTACCAAACAAACGTGCATCACGTAGAGCAATAAAAACAGCACGTAAATGTTCCAAACGTTCTTCCAAAGATCTGCTATAAATCAATATGTCATCAAAGTAAACTACCACAAATCGTCCAATGAAAGCACGTAAAACTTCGTTCATTAATCTCATGAAAGTACTAGGTGCATTAGTTAACCCAAAAGGCATGACTAACCACTCATATAATCCAAACTTAGTTTTGTATGCTGTTTTCCATTCATCTCCCAATTTCATACGAATTTGATGGTATCCACTACGTAAATCAACTTTGGAGAATATTGTAGAGCCACTCAATTCATCAAGCATATCATCTAGCCTAGGAATAGGATGACGATAACGAATAGTAATATTATTAATGCCTCTACAATCAACACACATACGTGATTTACCATCCTTTTTCGGCACTAGAATAATAGGAACAGCACAAGGACTAAGGGATTCGCGTATATAACCTTTGTCGAGAAGCTCTTGTACTTGACGCATAATCTCCTTCGTCTCCTCTGGATTGGTACGGTATGGTGCACGGTTTGGCAGTGAAGCACCGGGAATTAAGTCAATCTGATGCTCAATCCCTCGAATAGGCGGTAATCCCGGTGGCACGTCTTGTGGAAAGACGTCAGCAAACTCCTGCAAAATGTTAGTGACAGCAGGAGGCAAAGAGGAAGGCACGTCCTCGAATGAAAATAATGCCTCTTTGCACA
>NW_025285857.1:0-1134 GCF_018294505.1 Triticum aestivum
GGACTTCAACGACGTTTTGAACGTCATGGAGCATATGAGATGTTCCAGGAGTTGAAGTTAATATTTCAAGCAAATGCCCGGATTGAGAGATATGAAGTCTCCAATAAGTTCTATAGCTGCAAGATGGAGGAGAACAGTTCTGTCAGTGAGCATATACTCAAAATGTCTGGGTATAATAATCACTTGATTCAATTGGGAGTTAATCTTCCGGATGATTGCGTCATCGACAGAATTCTCCAATCACTGCCACCAAGCTACAAGAGCTTCGTAATGAACTATAATATGCAAGGGATGAACAAGACTATTCCCGAGCTCTTCGCAATGCTAAAAGCTGCGGAGGTAGAAATCAAGAAGGAGCATCAAGTGTTGATGGTTAACAAGACCACTAGTTTCAAGAAAAAGGGCAAAGGGAAGAAAAAGGGGAACTTCAAGAAGAACGGCAAGCAAGTTGCTGCTCAAGAGAAGAAACCCAAGTCTGGACCTAAGCCTGAAACTGAGTGCTTCTACTGCAAGTAGACTGGTCACTGGAAGCGGAACTGCCCCAAGTATTTGGCGGATAAGAAGGATGGCAAGGTGAACAAAGGTATATGTGATATACATGTTATTGATGTGTACCTTACTAGAGCTCGCAGTAGCACCTGGGTATTTGATACTGGTTTTGTTGCTAATATTTGCAACTCGAAACAGGGACTACAGAATAAGCGGGCACTGGAAAAGGACGAGGTGACGATGCGCGTGGGAAACGGTTCCAAAGTCGATGTGATCGCAGTCGGCACGCTACCTCTACATCTACCTTCGGGATTAATATTAGACCTAAGTAATTGTTATTTGGTGCCAGCGTTGAGCATGAACATTATATCTGGATCTTGTTTAATGCGAGACGGTTATTCATTTAAATCAGAGAATAATGGTTGTTCTATTTATATGAGTAATATCTTTTATGGTCATGCACCCTTGAAGAGTGGTCTATTTTTATTGAATCTCGATAGTAGTAATACACATATTCATAATGTTGAAGCCAAAAGATGCAGAGTTGATAATGAAAGTGCAACTTATTTGTGGCACTGTCGTTTAGGTCATATCGGTATAAAGCGCATGAAGAAACTCCATACCGATGGACTTTTGGAACCACTT
>NW_025285858.1:0-1134 GCF_018294505.1 Triticum aestivum
CGCCACAAAGTAACAGTCGGGGGCCGTCGGGAACCCAGGCCCACCTCTACCGGGATGGAGCCACCTGTCCTTTCAGCCCCCTCGTCAGAATCACTTGCGGGTACTCAATGAGCTGACCCGACTTTAGTCACCATCTGTATAGTATGTATGTATGTATAGTATATACCCGTGATCACCTCCCAAGTGATCACGGCCCGATAGTATAGCAAGGCAGACTGACAAGAATGTAGGGCCAATGATGATAAACTAGCATCCTATACTAAGCATTTAGGATTGCAGGTAAGGTATCAACAGATGTAGCGACAATGTCAGGCTATGCATCAGAATAGGATTAACGAAAGCAGTAACATGCTACACTACTCTAATGCAAGCAGTATAGAGGAGAATAGGCGATATCTGGTGATCAAGGGGGGGCTTGCCTGGTTGCTCTGGCAAGAAGGAGGGGTCGTCAACTCCGTAGTCGAACTGGGCAGCAGCAGCGTCGGTCTCGTAGTCTACCGGAGAGAAGAGGGGGAAGAAACAATGAATACAATGCAAACAAAAGCATATCGATGCATGACATGACAAGTAACGATGCTAGGCGTGCCCTAACGTGGTATGAGGTGGTACTGGTTAAGGGGGGAATCATCCGGGAACGTATTCCCGGTGTTTCGTGTTTTCGGGCAGAGGAGCCGGAGGGGGAAAGTTGCGGGTTCGATAGGTTAGGGGGGTGTGGCGGACGAACGGACCGCGTATCCGGATTCGTCTCGTTGTTCTGAGCAACTTTCATGTACAAAGTTTTTTCATCGGAGCTACGGTTTATTTTCTATTAATTTTAAAAGATTTAAATCATTTTCAGGATTTATTTAATTATTTATCTCAACATTATCCAGAATAGTGCATGCTGACGTCATCATGACGTCAGCATGACGTCAGCAGTCAACAGGGAGTTGACTGGGTCAATCTGACATGTGGGTCCCGCATGTCATACACTGTTTTAGTTAACTAACAGTTAATTAGGTTAATTAGTGATTAGGTTAACCTAATTATAATTAATTAACTTAATTAATTACTTACTTAATTAATTAACATTTTAATTATTTTAATTATTATTTATTTATTTATTTAATATATATTTATTTATTTCTTTTTTTT
>NW_025285859.1:0-1134 GCF_018294505.1 Triticum aestivum
TCTTGATGGTCTGTGAAAAGCAACCAAGCAGAACGGGCCACCAGTTTTCCAAGACATGCTCTCGTCAGCTCACGCTGTCGACGCTGGGCATTCAAAACCTGGCAGCAGCATTTACAAGGCAAATCAAAGAAAGCGAGAAGCCTCCTCTCCTCTCCCCTCCCCTCCTTCCCTTCTACAAAAAGCACTGCTCCTTTAAACCCAAAGCCCTTGCATTGCTAGCACCTGTTCTTTCTTCCCCGTGAAGAAAACCCACCCACAGACCACCACCACCAGCGCCGCCCCCTCCGGTGACATGGAAGGGAACCAGCTCCCGCAAGCGCTGCCGCTCACGGCGGCCACCACGGGACAGGGGATGGCGCCGCTCCCGGACCCGGACATCCCTGGGCCGTCGGACTTCGGAGGTAAAGGGCTCTCGCCGTCTCATCGCGCGCGTTGTTCGTCGTTTCCTTTTTCGGATATGCTAAAACTTAGTCGACTGAGTTCTAATGAAGTCTCAGTCGATGTGTTTTGCCGTTGGATCGTTTTCAGCTTTTAGATTTGCGATAAGGTTGTGGCTTGTCTCGTATAGGCCTGTCTCAGGGGTGTGGCCGGCCCAGTGTCTTTTCTTTTTTGGGCGTTCCTTGTCTGTTTGTTGGGCTTTGTGTTCGGCATCCAGCTTGGAAAAGCATGCTCCGTGTATTCTTTTTTTATTCTTGTCATTGTTATTTTTAGCTTGTTCCAGCACACACAACTATGTGTAGTTTTTGGTGTGTGGAACGTCAAAATCATTTGTGTATTTTCTGCGGGTGGACAAAAGGATTATCCAAATGAATCACATGTATTTTTTTATTATTTTCTTATGTTGGGGCATCTGTGTAAACACATTTTTATTTTTATTTCATTTATAAAATGTGTGATAGTGTTGTTGTCTTGTGAAAATCGGCCGTACAACCAGCATTTTTTTCTTTGTTTTTTCGTATCGGAGCAGGGTATGGGCAGTGGGTTTGAGGAGGGGACCTGCTTTTTCATTGTCTGTTGGGGCTTTTCTTATTTATTTATTTGGCTGCAACTTTCAGACGGTCGGAGAATGGAGGGGATGCGAAGCGTTGAATATTTCCTCCCAACTGCAACTGGCCTTGTGTTTTTCTCGGAGGG
>NW_025285860.1:0-1134 GCF_018294505.1 Triticum aestivum
GGGAGGCACTCACGAACTAAGACCGAAACTACAATCTCTCTACAGAGTTGCACACATACGGTGTCATCTATCCGGCAGGGCTTCGCCGTCCAGAACTAGTTCCTGCCGGAACCCAGACAGCCTTACGGCTCTACGAAACTCTTTTCGTGGGAGGGAGAGAAGAAGCCAGATAATGCATGGCATGTGTATGAGAGCAAGGGATGAGTGTGGAGGGCTGCCCCTCCACCTCTATTTATAGGAAATCCCAAGGGGGTAGGGTAGTTTCACAAAAAACCCAAAATGCACATGAATGAAGTCCTTCCACAAGGACCTAGGAGTGAAACCAAGGAACAAGAGGGTCCCCAAGGGGGGATACCCCATGTGGCCGGCCACACCCCCATGAGGGGCCCAAAAAATGGCTCCTATCCATCCATGTCATCCCCAAGATCTTTTGGAGCAAAGCCCCAAAAGGTGGCTTTCCATAAAGTAACCATAAAGCTGATTTTCACTATTTACGACGACATTTTTCAGCGTCTGATCGAACTGAAAATATTTATGTGGGCTAAGAACATTTCCAGTACCCACTAAAATGATTTTCAACGCGTTCCGAAACAATTCCGGTTTTAGTGATTTTCATCTGCGAAACGCATCTGAAGTGGCTCCGGCAGCTCCGGAACATTTCCGGTTTTTATCTCAAAAAATTCCAAAAAGCTTCCAGAATGATTCTGGCATCCTCCAAGAATTATCAGGCATGTGCCGAAACCAATTTGACTTAATGGTGTATCCCGAAACAACTTTTCGGTATCATCGAAACTTATCCGATGACCTCTCTCTGCGGTACGATTCCGCTGTCCGAAACTTTTCGGTGTCCGAAACTTTTTCGATGATTTTCTCTCAGACTCCCTGTCTAGTATTCAGCAGATAGATGACCCTTAAGCGTGTGACCCTATAGGTTCGGTGAAGTATAGACATGACCCGGAACCCCTTCCGATCAATGATCAACATCGGAGCCGTGGACACCCATATTGACCCCTATACCCACACGAATAAATATTCGAGTGAACCTCCAGTTGCCGTGTGCTATTCCTGTTGCTTCGCGATATGTTACAAATACCCGAGGTGAGACATGTTGGCATTCCCGTGGATCAACAACTT
>NW_025285861.1:0-1134 GCF_018294505.1 Triticum aestivum
TACATGATCAGAACGTGAGTAGTGTAGGTCGTAACATGCATGTGATTAAAAAAAAAATATACGTGCACCCATGCATCAGTACGTGAGGTACGTGAGGCCAAGCTGGAGACCCGCTTTTTTTCGTGTACCAGTTCATCAGTACGTGAGGTACGTGGGGAACGCTGAGATGCTTTGAGATTCGGTTCACCACGTGTCACACAGAGAAGCCGGTCTTCAACTTGAGTCCATACGACCCGGTCGTATAGGATTATTTTCGGTGAAGGATAACGCTGAGATGCTTTGAGATTCAATTCAGCACGTGTCATGCAGAGAAGCGGGTCTCCAGCTTGAGTCCATACGACCCGGTCATATAGGATTATTTTCCAGCTAGTCAATCTGTGTATATACACGTAGGTCCACATCAAAATATCAAACATGGACGTGTATAACTTGTACTTAGGAAATTCCTTCATATCTAAAAATAAATTAAATGTCCCTCAAAATAGTTTAAACGAGTTCCATAATGAAAGAAAAAAACCTCGCCGAACACATAAATTGATACACCTATTTAAACATGAGGGTTTGCGCGGGTGTTGGGGGGGGGGGGCATTGGCCCCCTTAGCCCCAATGAAGTTCCACTGAGATCAATGTTGGTGCAGTCCTGATAACAAAAAAAAATAGAGAAGAAATCACCCCCTTCTCCCCAATCATTTGTACTGAACACATATTTTCAGAACAAAATTCATGAGCGGCATGTTGTGCTATCACATCAAAATTGCTAGCCATCAAGGATAACTATGAGCGTGCGATGGTTCTAAAATCGGCGACGCATGACCAAAACAGCTAAAATCGAAGCGCGGCGGGATAACAAAAACATATGAAAATAATAATTGTTTAGCATGCACTAAGACCGAGGACGGCGCAGAGGCGGCAAAAATTGCTCAATACCTGGATCTACGAGCAACACTGATACCCCCCCCCCCACCCCACCCCGACCGATGTTTGACTGATTGCGAGACCGGCGAGAGTCTCCGCCGACCTCCTGTCCATACCACCCCTCTCCTACCTACCGTCATTCCCGGGCAACACGAATCCCTCCTACCAACACTACTCGTCGGCACCTCTCCGTGCTCCATGGAATCTAACCAGCCCCTG
>NW_025285862.1:0-1134 GCF_018294505.1 Triticum aestivum
GGGCGTCGATATTGTTCAATATGCTTGCCGTTACTAGTCTTATCTTGATTCGGCGGCATCGTGGGATGAAGCGGCCCGGACCAACCTTACACGTACGCTTACGTGAGACCGGTTCCACCGACAAACATGCACTAGTTGCATAAGGTGGCTGGCGGGTGTCTGTCTCTCCCACTTTAGTCGGATCGGATTCGATGAAAAGGGTCCTTATGAAGGGTAAATAGCAATTGGCATATCACGTTGTGGTTCATGCGTAGGTAAGAAACGTTCTTGCTAGAAACCCATAGCAGCCACGTAAAACATGCAAACAACAATTAGAGGACGTCTAACTTGTTTTTGCAGGGTATGCTATGTGATGTGATATGGCCAAAGGATGTGATGAATGATATATGTGATGTATGAGATTGATCATGTTCTTGTAATAGGAATCACGACTTGCATGTCGATGAGTATGACAACCGGTAGGAGCCATAGGAGTTGTCTTAATTTATTTGTGACCTGGGTGTCAACTTAAACGTCATGTAATTACTTTACTTTATTGCTAACGTTAGCCATAGTAGTAGAAGTAATAGTTGGCGAGGCAACTTCATGAAGACACGATGATGGAGATCATGATGATGGAGATCATGGTGTCATGCCGGTGATGATGATGATCATGGAGCCCCGAAGATGGAGATCAAAAGGAGCAAAGTGATGATGGCCATATCATGTCACTATTTGATTGCATGTGATGTTTATCATGTTTATACATCTTATTTGCTTAGAACAACGGTAGTAAATAAGATGATCCCTTACAACAATTTCAAGAAGTGTTCTCCCCTAACTGTGCACCGTTGCGACAGTTCGCTGTTTCAAAACATCACGTGATGATCGGGTGTTTTATTCAGACGTTCAAATACAACGGGTGTTGACGAGCCTAGCATGTACAGACATGGCCTCGGAACACACGCGAAACACTTAGGGTTAACTTGACGAGCCTAGCATGTACAGACATGGCCTCGGAACACGGAGACCGAAAGGTCGAACATGAGTCGTATAGAAGATACGATCAACATGAAGATGTTCACCGATGATGACTAGTCCGTCTCACGTGATGATCGGACACGGCCTAGTTTGACTCGGATCATGTAATCACTT
>NW_025285863.1:0-1134 GCF_018294505.1 Triticum aestivum
AAGGTCCCCGAAGGCCTTTAGTTGCGGTTGGCCAGGCCAACCGGGACTAAAGGCCCATCCCTATATATAGGACTCAGCTCACTTCACTTCACTCAGCTCACTTCACAATTTTCAGAAGGGGGTGGTGGGTTTGCTTTTGGTTCCTCCTATGCACACAAGGTGTTTGATGAAATGCCCGAGAGCCTGAAACAAACATGATATGAAGTGTCCGAGCCACACTTGAGCTTTCTCATTTATTTTTCCTCCGCGATCGCGGTTAGCAACTTGAACCTTTCATGTGTCATTGATAAAATATGCATGTGTGTAGTTCATTGTTTAATTTGTATTATTTCTAGCTAGTTAGTTTAACAAATGCATGATGGTTAATTATATACTTTATATAATAATAATGCAGATGAATCGGCAATGGATGTACAGTCCCCGAGTCTCCGGCGAGTTCACTACGGGTTTGAAAGATTTCCTCGTAGTGGCAAATGCGAACAAGCAGCAAGGTTTTATTATTTGTCCATGTGCTGTCTGTAAGAATCAGAAGGGTTACTCCTCCTCAAGAGACGTTCACATGCACCTGCTTCGGCACGGTTTCATGCCAAGCTATAATTGTTGGACCAAGCATGGAGAAAGAGGGGTTAGAATGGAAGAAGATGAAGAAGGGGATGATATTGATGACAACTATCATGATCATTTCGGTGATACTTTCATGGAGGATGATGCTGAAGGTGGGGAAGGGTTAGGTGAAGGTGAAGAAGAGGCACATGATGAGCCCGCTGATGATCTTGGTCGGACCATTGCTGATGCACGGAGACGCTGCGAAACCGACAAGGAGAGGGAGAATTTGGATCGCATGTTAGAGGATCACAAAAAGTCGTTGTATCCAGGATGCGATAATAGTCTGAAAAAGCTGGGCTGCACACTGGATTTGCTAAAATGGAAGGCACAGGAAGGTGTAGGTGACTCATCATTTGAAAATTTGCTGAAAATGTTGAAGAATATGTTTCCGAAGAATAACGAGTTGCCCGCCAGTACGTACGAAGCAAAGAAGGTTGTCTGCCCTCTAGGTTTAGAGGTTCTGAAGATACATGCATGCATTAACGACTGCATCCTCTACCGCGGTGAATACGAGAATTTGAATGAATG
>NW_025285864.1:0-1134 GCF_018294505.1 Triticum aestivum
GAATAATTCAGACTAGGCCCACTCAATTTTTCAGAAAAGTATGCAACAGGTTTGCCATCTTGTAATAACACACCTCCTAATCCAATGCCACTAGCATCACATTCAAGCTCAAAAGTCTTATTAAAATCAGGAAGTTGGAGTAAAGGAGCATGTGTCAACTTATCTTTCAATACCGTGAAGGCTTCTTCCTGTGCGGTACCCCAAACAAAAGGCACATCCTTCTTTGTAAGCTCGTTGAGAGGTGCAGCAATGGTGCTAAAATCTCTCACAAAACGCCTATAGAAACCAGCGAGTCCAAGAAAACTCCGCACTTGTGTGACCGTTTTGGGCTGCGGCCAACTCTCAATAGCTTCAATCTTGGCTTTATCAACTTCAATTCCCTGTGGAGTAACAACATAGCCAAGAAAAGATACTCGGTCGGTGCAAAAGGTGCACTTCCCAAGGTTACCAAACAAACGTGCATCACGTAGAGCAATACAAACAGCACGTAAATGTTCCAAATGTTCTTCCAAAGATTTGCTATAAATCAGTATATCATCAAAATAGACTACCACAAATCGTCCAATGAAAGCACGTAAAACTTCGTTCATTAGTCTCATGAAAGTACTAGGTGCATTAGTTAACCCAAAAGGCATGACTAACCACTCATATAAACCAAACTTAGTTTTAAAGGCAGTTTTCCATTCATCTCCCAATTTCAGACGAATTTGATGGTATCCACTACGCAAATCAACTTTGGAGAATATTGTAGAGCCACTCAATTCATCAAGCATATCATCTAGCCTAGGAATAGGATGACGATAACGAATAGTAATATTATTAATGCCTCTACAATCAACACACATACGCGACGTACCATCCTTTTTAGGCACGAGTATAATAGGAACAGCACAAGGACTAAGAGATTCGCGTATATAACCTTTGTCAAGCAGCTCCTGTACTTGACGCATAATCTCCTTCGTCTCCTCTGGATTGGTACGGTATGGTGCACGGTTGGGTAGCGATGCACCGGGAATTAAGTCAATTTGATGCTCAATCCCTCGAATAGGTGGTAATCCCGGTGGCACGTCTTGTGGGAAGACGTCAGCGAACTCCTGCAAAATGTTAGTGACAGCAGGGGGCAAAGAGGAAGGC
>NW_025285865.1:0-1134 GCF_018294505.1 Triticum aestivum
TGAGTGTTGGTCCGAACTAGAGCCCTGTGCAGCGCCACCTCGGGGAAACTCAAGGTTTGGTTTTAGTTGTACGGATTGCTCATCTGAGTGTGCCCTGAGAAAGAGATATGTGCAGCTCCTATCGGGATTTGTCGGCACATTCGGGCGGTGTTGCTGGACTTGTTTTAACCTGTCGAATCATCTTGTTGTACCGAGATACCGAGTCTGATCGGTGTGTCTTGGGTGGAGGTCTATTCCTTCGTTGACCGTGAGAGCTTGTTATGGGCTAAGTTGGGACCCCCCTGCAGGGATTGATCTTTCGAAAGCCGTGCCCGCGGTTATGGGCGGATGGGAATTTGTTAATGTCCGGTTGTAGATGACTTGAACTAAACTTAATTAAAAAGAATCAACCGTGTGTGTTACCGTGATGGCCCCTTCTCGGCGGAGTCCGGGAAGTGGACACGGCGTTGGAGTTATGCTTGCGCAGGATGTTCCTTTAGCTTCTCGCTCGTGCTTCGCCTTCTCTTCTCGCTCTCTTTTGCGTATAAGTTAGCCACCACATATGCTAGTCGCTTGCTGCAGCTCCACATATATTGGCCTTATCCATTCCTATGAGCTTAAATAGTTTTGATCGCGTGGGTGTGAGATTGCTGAGTCCCTGTGGCTCACAGATACTACAACTCCAGATGCAGGTCCAGGTGTTTCCGCTCCAGTTGACGATTACGAGCTCAGGTGGGAGTTCGACGAGGACTCTCAGCGTTACTATGTGTCCTTTCCAGATGATCAGTAGTGGTGCCTAGTTGGGGTTATCGATTCAGGACCTTGTCGCATGTTGGGGGTCTTTTCTATTTTGGCGCCGTAGTCGGGCCATGAGTGTTTGTTTGATGGATGTTATTTATGTACTCTGATGTGACGTGGCGAGTGTAAGCCAACTATGTTATCTCCCCCTTTTATTATGTATTACATGGGATGTTGTAATGATTGCCTGACTTGCGACATTGCTTTCAATGCGGTTATGCCTCTAAGTCGTGCCTCGACACGTGGGAGCTATAGCCGCATCGAGGGCGTTACAACGGCGGCGGCGGCGGCGTCCTTGGCGGCGGCGGGCTCGGCTTGGGAGGCGGGCGGCGACGGGTGAGAGAGAGGGGGGGTGCC
>NW_025285866.1:0-1134 GCF_018294505.1 Triticum aestivum
GGGGTTTGACAACATTAGGAATCCATCCTAATAGTCTTTCCTCCGTTCCTAAATATACGACGTTTTGGTAGTTCAAATAACGGAGGGACTATAATTCATACTGCCTCTCCTCTATATATTTTTTCCTAACAAAAACAAAACCGAAAGAAGAAGTATGTTCTTAACAAAGAAAATGGAAAATAGGACACTTTTCTGTACCCGGAATAATAGAAACAAGAGGTCTTACCAAAGTAAGAGCATCTCCAACAGGCGCCGAAGGGGGCGCGCGCCCATCGCCTGATTTGGCGCGGCGCGCTGCGCCCGCTCCAGCAGTCGTGCTGAAATGCAGCGCGCGCACGCCGCTCCAGCACCGCGCAAAAAATGCAGCGCGCACACAACATTTTTTTTTATTTTGAAAGCATAGATAATAAAAACTAGATAGATTGCATAAATAAAAAACGATACAAGGTATTTTACATCGATGCAACTAGATAGATAGTTCGAAAGCATAGATAAAACTACCGCGCAACTAGATAGAAACTACTCCAAGTCGCTATCATCATCACCATTATCATCCTCGGCGGTGTCGTCCGAGGTGTCTAGCCAGATGTGCAGCCACCGATCATCGTCCGGCGTGAAGAACAACTGCCCACCTGCTGCAACGATGTCGGACTACGCATTCGCCAACGCCTACCGCTAACGCCTTTCCAACCGCGTCTCGCGGCGCCTTCGCGTGTCCTCCTCGCGGGGCCTTGCCCAGTAGGCCTGCTCGTAGGCGACGTCCTCCGGGTGGCGCTGGCGCCACTCCGCCATGACCCGCTCATCCTCCGGGTTGCCGCTCGGCGTGCTCCGCACGGTCTTCCGCCGTGTTCAGACGAGTCGGCGGTGCGACGTTGAGTGCTTGCTGGAGCGTGTAGAACATCTTGGAAGTTCATCTGGCCGCGCGGCCGGCCTAAGCGCCACGCCGCCGCGTCGTACGCGTGGGCGGCCTCGCGCGCCGTCCCGTACTAGCCGAGGCCGAGCCGGAGATCGCCGAAGCGTATCTCCGCGGAGTAGCTGCCTTTGGGGCGCAGGCGGACGCCGCGGTAGCCGGACGCTCCTCGGCGGCGCGGCGGCATGGCGGCGCGTCGGTGGCGGGGCGCTGGAGCGGCGCGT
>NW_025285867.1:0-1134 GCF_018294505.1 Triticum aestivum
AGATCCGGCCGGGGTGTCGCTTACGGCCCCAAACGATGTGTACAGGGTTCCCGAGCCCACCAACCGGGTGCCACTCGGTACACCGGGCCACGTGTGCCTAGTCTGTCCCAAGCCCACCCTGCCGGGTGCCACTTGGTAGAAAAATAGCACTACCTACAAACACCAGAAACTAGTTGCGACTCCTGGACAGAGACCAAGTTGGTTAATAAGTCGAGAGGGGTCGAGTTACCGGAACCCAATGTGTGGTAGTATCGAGTCATTGGACAACATACACAGAACTCAGTGCTTAAGGACGGTTCCAGTGAGACAACCCACCATGTACTCCTACATGGCCTCTCACCGCTACCTTTACCAAATCGTGTTCACACACTTCACTCTCAGCAATAGAACATATCGTGACACTCCAATTCATTCCCAATGAACCAGACCTGACACACTCTAAGCAATAGCAGGCATAGCATGGTAGGAACACAACAGTGGCTTCAATCAACTCCTACACATGCTAGTGGGTTTCAACTATTTACTGTGGCAATGACAGGTCATGCAGAGGAATGGGTTCAACTACCGCAGCACAAAGTAGCAGATGAATCATTGTTGTCCTAATGCAATAACTGAGAGCAGGAGCGAGAGAGTAGGGTTTTATCGAAATGAACAAGGGGGTTTGCTTGCCTGGTAAAACAACAAGGGAGGCACTGCTTCACAGACAGGTACTCTGGAACGTCTCCGGAGCAGGACCTATCGAGAAGGAACGGTGCCGGCAATCAAAACACAATCATATGCAACAATATGATGCATGAACATGGCATGTAGATGTGATGCTGTTGAGCTAATGCAACTAGTAAACATCTGGTTAGAAGTCCATTTGAACCAAAGGTTCAAATGCATTACTAAATTAAGTCTCTTAATATGCCATAATGTGTTTTCCCATATTCAGCATGTATAAGTTGGTTTTTCATGCATGAAACTAGTACAGATGGAAAGGTTGCATTTTTCTGATAATTTTTCATATATAAATTATTTAAATCTGAGCTACGGTTGAATTGATATGAATTTTTGAAGTTTAAATCAATTTCTGGATTTTCTGAATTATTTTAATTCCAGAAAATAAATAATTGCGTCAGCATGACGTCATCA
>NW_025285868.1:0-1134 GCF_018294505.1 Triticum aestivum
TGGTAACACCTCATATCACTTTGCGGCCTCACGCACGGTATCCCCACGGGTGTCGTCTTACCTTTTCCCGGGACCGTTTGCGCCTTTTGGCTCACGTATATGATAGTGTCGCTAGCATCCATATGATAAAGAGCCCGGGCTGACATGACTAGTCGTAAGCCCAAAGTGGCACAGACTTACAGGGACAGGCATCCATGACCCAGCTTCGAACGTGTCGGTCATCAGCAAGTGGGTCCGGGCTGTAGCACTGGGCTAGCAGGACTCCGGTAAACCGGGCTGTAGCGGGCTAACAGGACTCCGGTACTCAAAGCGTGACATTTCCCCGAAGGGACAGACACAGGAACGAAGAAGGACACATGCCGGCCAGCCTAAGTGTTCCAGAGCAGTAGCAAGCTACCATGGCTCAGCGGTAACACTAGGAGACATTTCCCGGTAAGAGAGGCTACTAAAGGTAAACAACTAGATAGTCAGATGCCACACATACCAAGCATTTCAATCGTACACACAATATGCTCGATATGTGCAAATACAACGAAGCATCACAACATGACTCTACGACACAAGTACTTTATTTAAGGCTCAGTGAGCCATACATAACATACACACAACGATACGGGTCTCACGACCCAACATACAAGTCATACAATCATACAAGCCAACAGCGGAAGTAACTTGTCTGAGTACAGACAACTAGTAAAATAAAAGAGGCTTGGAAAGCCTGGCTATACTATGTGGTCCTTCACAAGCTCAGGGTCACCACCTGGGTCTTTTAGCCTACTCGTCGATGTCAACGTCTACATAGAACCCATCAGAAGGGGTTGCAGCGTCTTCTGTAAAAATGTAGATTATAGCAACATGAGTACAAAGGTACTCAGCAAGACTTACATCAGATCCTACATACATGCATAGTATCAAGAAGGGTTGGTGGAGTTATTGCAGCAAGCCAGCTTTGACTCTTGGCTAGACTATCCTACGATACTCCAGTTTGAAATAGTTTTGCGCACACGAGTCCACTATTCACCACTTCAATACACTACCGAGGATCCACCTCCGTCTTCCTACGGAAGAGCCATCCTCGGCACTCACACTTATCTTGAGGCTTTTAGTAGTTTTCCATTTACTTGTCTATGAACT
>NW_025285869.1:0-1134 GCF_018294505.1 Triticum aestivum
TCACAAGCAAAACATAATCACACCTTAGTACTCTTTGGGTGTTAATCACATAGCGATGTGAACTAGATTATTGACTCTAGTAAACCCTTTGGGTGTTGGTCACATGACGATGTGAACTATGGGTGTTAATCACATGGTGATGTGAACTATTGATGTTAAATCACATGGCGATGTGAACTAGATTATTGACTCTAGTGCAAGTGGGAGACTGAAGGAAATATGCCCTAGAGGCAATAATAAAGTTATTATTTATTTCCTTATATCATGATAAATGTTTATTATTCATGCTAGAATTGTATTAACCGGAAACATGATACATGTGTGAATACATAGACAAACATAGTGTCACTAGTATGCCTCTACTTGACTAGCTCGTTGATCAAAGATGGTTATGTTTCCTAGCCATAGACATGAGTTGTCATTTGATTAACGGGATCATATCATTAGGAGAATGATGTGATTGACTTGACCCATTCCGTTAGCTTAGCACTCGATCATTTAGTATGTTGCTATTGCTTTCTTCATGACTTATACATGTTCCTATGACTATGAGATTATGCAACTCCCGTTTACCGGAGGAACACTTTGTGTGCTACCAAATGTCACAACGTAACTAGGTGATTATAAAGGTGCTCTACAGGTGCTTCCAAAGGTACTTGTTGGGTTGGCGTATTTCGAGATTAGGATTTGTCACTCCGATTGTCGGAGAGGTATCTCTGGGCCCACTCAGTAATGCACATCACTATAAGCCTTGCAAGCATTGTAACTAATGAGTTAGTTGCGGGATGATGTATTACGGAACGAGTAAAGAGACTTGCCGGTAACGAGATTGAACTAGGTATTAAGATACCGACGATCGAATCTCGGGCAAGTAACATACCGATGACAAAGGGAACAACGTATGTTGTTATGCGGTCTGACCGATAAAGATCTTCGTAGAATATGTGGGAGCCAATATGAGCATCCAGGTTCCGCTATCGGTTATTGACCGGAGAGGTGTCTCGGTCATGTCTACATAGTTCTCGAACCCGTAGGGTCCGCACGCTTAACGTTACGATGACGGTTATATTATGAGTTTATGTGTTTTGATGTACCGAAGGAGTTCGGAGTCCCGGATGAGATCGGGGACATGAC
>NW_025285870.1:0-1134 GCF_018294505.1 Triticum aestivum
CGCCTTACCCGCCGCTATTTTCTTCAATGCCTCGACTTCCTGGAGGGCCTTATAGGCTTCGGCCTTAGCGGCTTTGGCACTCTCAAGAGCCGTCGCAAGCTCGGACTCTCGAGTCTTCGAGTCATGCTCCAAACTCTCATGTTTTTCCATGAGAGCCTGGAGCTCTTGCTGTACCTCCGCCACCCGTGCCTCCTGCTTCTCTCACTCGGTGCGTTCCGCGGCCACATTACGTTCGGCCGCAGACACCGCCTCCTTCAGGGTCGCCACCTCGTTAGTGGCCCCTGCAATACCCATGTTATCCTTGTCATTCTTCTTGCAACCAAAATCCTTTTCTGTAAGGTACAATTTTACTAAGGTGTTACTCACCTTCCTTGTCCTCGAGCTGCTTCTTGGCACGGCCAAGCTCGTTCTCGGACCGCCCGAGGCTTTGCTTCAAAGTATTGACCTCCGCAGTCAGTGCGGCAGAGGTCAGCAGCGCAGCCTGCAATCCCATATTGACATATTTTTTATGACTCCTGCGTATATCTTTTTAGATCCTCAGTCCGGCTTTTCTTTCTGAACACCAAACCGAGCATCAGGGGCTACTGTCTATGTGGTACTATTTTACATATATCAAAATTCTTACCTCAAAGCCTGTTAGAAGGCTGATGCAAGCTTCGGTCAGCCCACTCTTGGCGAGCTGAACCTTCTGAATCACCGCACTCATAACAGTGCGGTGTTCCTCTTTGATGGAGGCGCCATTGAGCGCCTCCAGCAAGCTATCCGGCGCCTCCGGTTGGACGGAGGCTGCCGGCGTCACGGTCTTGCCCTTCTTAGTAAGGGGCCACCCGCCGGACTCCGGAGCCACTATGGGTTCCGGGGCCGAGTCCGGTGCAAAGTTCGGGAGGTTGTCCTGCGACACCTCCGGGGCCTCCTCCTCCTGGCAGGTCCCTTCCCGGGATCCCACCTTGGCATCATCCGCATCATGGGGGGTGGAGGCGGTCAGAAGAGAATCCATATCCGACGCACCTAAGGACCCGCTCGACGAAGCGGGAAGATCATCCTTGGCCGGACTGCAGGGTTGTATGCGGCATTAGAAAGACATTACGTGGCAAAAAGAAAAACCATGAAGTTATTCGGGAGTCCGGATACTTA
>NW_025285871.1:0-1134 GCF_018294505.1 Triticum aestivum
GCCCTGGCAAAGTTTATGGCTGCATCTGTCGGTGGGAAACGACACCTATGGGATCACTGGAATCTCTACTACGGTTGCGGGGTGCGGGGGTCGTGAGAGGAGCAGGACTAGTAGACAGCACAAAGGGTATTTACCCAGGTTCGGGCCGCAAAGATGCCTAAAACCCTATGATCCTGCTTTGGTGGATGTATTTAGTGTTCTTGAGCTCTTGAACTAGCTCTGGGTGCTGCCAGGTTCGAAAGAACAGAATCCTTTTCTAGTGCACCACGGGCCTCCTTTTATAGGCGAAAGGGGCTGCCACACTGGCACACAGGAGGTGGAAAGTGCTACAGTGTTGTGAGCTTATCGCTGGTATTATAGGACAAAGTGCATTTAATGCGAGGCTTAGGTATCCCTTCACTTTATCGGGGATGGGAGCGAAGCCCGTCCCGTCCGTCGCCGCTCCTCCTTGCTTTGACACGCGCCCTGGCCAGCGATGCATGCAGTGCCATGTAGGCAGGGAGGGAGCTGAGGTGGCATGGTGGTGGAGCCTCCACGAAGGGCAGCATGTTGCCACGCAAGTGCCTGCCGCAGCTGGTTGGGTCGACAGCTGCATGCGAAGGGCGGCGGAGACTTGGCTGGCGTGGGCCTGGCAGTGGCCCTGCTGGCGCCCTTGGCGAGGGCCTTGTCGGGTGGCCCGACAAGGGTCTTGCCGCGGCACACCGTCATCCCCGGCAAGGACCTTGCCAGGGGTCTCATGGTCTTCCTCGGTAAGAACCCTTGCCGAGGACTGTTGCCTTCCTATCCTCATTTGATCTTGACTACTCTTTGTCTTCACAAAGATCTGCATGCCACCACGGAAGTGCATCCCGAGCCCTGTCCCAATGCTTTTGTTTGGTGATGGTGGGCTCAAAGGTGGCTCGCTCAGCTGGTGTGGGCGAGCTGCACCGGCAAGGGTCTTGCCGGGGCCGCTGAGGCTGGCCCGGCAAGGGTCCTTGCCGGGGAAACCTGCTTCGTCCATCCGATCTTTGTGGCCTTGGTCCTTATCGTTGCTTTGTTTGTGTTGTGCCTTCAACTTCTCTCCGGCTTCCCTTTCCTTCCCTTTTATGCGTGGCCGTGGCGGGTGGCTCTGACTACCCGTGCACAAGTAAAGGA
>NW_025285872.1:0-1134 GCF_018294505.1 Triticum aestivum
TTTGTGATAAAATTCTTCTATGACAGGCTTGTTACAAAGAAACAACTCATATAATATTCATTTTTGGGCGGTTTAGGTAATAATCGTTTCTTTTGTGTATTTATGCATGTTTTTTGTATGTATGCTGGACCTAATTTTTGGAACCTGGTGTCCGGTGTGCCCAGTTTCTAACACTTAGTAAAGATCATATTTTTAGTTCTCAACTTAAGAAAAAGAAAAATAATACACATAAGTATTTTGATAAAACGGGACACCTCATGAAATTTCAATTAAAGCAACTGTCAATCGAACTTACAAGAGTTTGAACCAAAAGGAAGCTAAAATATTACATGCGGGAACCGTAAATTTCTTATTGCATGCACCAGAAAGCGAGACAGCAGAACAACGATTCCAGGCTGCAACCTTTGCACATTCAACTTTCACATTTAAATCCTGAGAACAATCGGGCTCCAACCATCGCATACTTCTCATGTATTATAAGATAATCCTAGGTGTTCAACCCTAGGATCAAACATATACTGGACTACCAGATAATCATGTATTCTTTCTTTTTTACGTAACCATCTATTATTTCGGAACAAGGGGAAAAGAACCCAAAATATTTATGAGAAATACGACACATTAGAACCAAAAAAAAATATGAGATCATATCCGTGTGATAAACAACAATATTGTCAATTATTCTGAAGGTAGAAGTACATTCACTCATTACAGACACGGAATGGAATGGCATATGCTCCATTTATTTTATAGATTAGGATACATATCTAGAAACTCAAACATGTCCTTAATTTGCGCACTGGTCTTCTGTGTAATCAGCCAACCTTTCACTTAGTTGTGGTTGTTCTCCCAGAACTGAGCCTGGAGCCAGTCTATTGTATTCTTTTCCACCTGAAACGCCTTGGCAAGAACATCATCGGATATTGGTGGGTCTGACCCAAACACTGCATTGGCAATTGTGATAGCCCCTGGGTTCTGGCTGCTGAGCGCGGCAATTGCAACGGCGGGCTGATGGGGGTTGGGGTTGAATTGGAAGTGGATGAGCCCCACGGGGAAGACAAACACATCACCTTTGTTGAGCACCTTCGAGAAGAACTTGTTTCTGGCTGGGGCGGGCAGGTTGGATGTGACAAA
>NW_025285873.1:0-1134 GCF_018294505.1 Triticum aestivum
GCCTCTAGTTGACTAGCTCGTTGTGATCAACAGATAGTCATGGTTTCCTGGCTATGGACATTGGATGTCGTTGATAACGGGATCACATCATTAGGAGAATGATGTGATGGACAAGACCCAATCCTAAGACTAGCACAAAAGATCGTGTAGTTCATTTGCTAGAGCTTTGCCAATGTCAAGTATCTCTTCCTTCGACCATGAGAGCATGTAACTCCTGGATACCGTAGGAGTGCTTTGGGTGTATCAAACGTCACAACGTAACTGGGTGACTATAAAGGTGCACTACAGGTATCTCCGAAAGTATCTATTGTTTTATGCGGATCGAGACTGGGATTTGTCACTCCGTGTAAACGGAGAGGTATCTCTGGGCCCACTCGGTAGGACATCATCATATGCGCAATGTGACCAAGGAGTTGATCACGGGATGATGTGTTATGGAACGAGTAAAGTGACTTGCCGGTAACGAGATTGAACAAGGTATTGGATACCTACGATCGAATCTCGGGCAAGTAACATACCGATAGACAAAGGGAATTGAATACGGGATTGATTAAGTCCTTGACATCGTGGTTCATCCGATGAGATCATCGTGGAACATGTGGGAGCCATCATGGGTATCTAGATCCCGCTGTTGGTTAGTGACCGGAGAACGTCTCGGTCATGTCTGCATGTCTCCCGAACCCGTAGGGTCTACACACTTAAGGTTCGATGACGCTAGGGTTATAAAGGAAGTTTGTATGTGGTTACCGAATGTTGTTCGGAGTCCCGGATGAGATCCCGGACGTCACGAGGAGTTCCGGAATGGTCCGGAGGTAAAGATTTATATATGGGAAGTCCTATTTTGGCCACCGGAAAATGTTCGGGATTTTTCGGTATTGTACCGGGAAGGTTCTAGAAGGTTCCGGAGTGGGGCCCACCTGCATGGGGGGACCCACATGAACGTGGGTAGTGGGGGCAAGGCCCCACACCCCTGGTCAAGGCGCACCAAGATCCCCCCTTAGAAGGAATAAGATCATATCCCGAAGGGATAAGATCAAGATCCCTAAAAAGGGGGGATAACAATCGGTGAGGAAGGAAATGATGGGATTTCTTTCCTCCCACCTTGGCCAACGCCCCAATGGACTTGGAGGGCAA
>NW_025285874.1:0-1134 GCF_018294505.1 Triticum aestivum
ATTTAGCATTCATACGCTCAATGTTTTCCTTAGTTAACTCATGCATTTTTAAAATCAATTCAGCACGTTGTTTAGCATCAAAATTAACCTTCTCCGAAGATGGAAGAGGCAACAAATCAATAGGTGCACGAGGTAGGAAACCATACACAACTTCAAAAGGGCACATCTTAGTAGTAGAATGCAATGAACGATTATAAGCAAATTCAATATGAGGCAAGGATTCCTCCCACATTTTCTTATTATTCTTCAAAACAGCCCTAAGCATAGTAGACAACGTTCTATTGACTACTTCAGTTTGTCCATCAGTTTGGGGGTGACAAGTAGTACTAAAAAGCAGTTTAGTCCCCAACTTAGCCCATAAACATCTCCAAAAGTGGCTAAGAAATTTAGTATCACGATCTGAAACAATAGTATTTGGCACATCATGCAAGCGAATAATTTCACGAAAGAACAAATCAGCAACATTAACAGCATCATCGATTTTATGACATGGTATAAAGTGTGCCATTTTTGAGAATCTATCCACGACAACAAATATGCTATCCCTCCCCTTCTTTGTTCGAGGTAAACCTAAAACAAAGTCCATAGATATATCCTCCCAAGGAACACTAGGTACAGGCAAAGGCATATATAAACCATGAGGATTGAGTCGTGACTTAGCTTTTTGACATGTAGTGCATCGAGCAATAAAACGCTCAACATCCCATCTCATCTTTGGCCAAAAGAAATGTGTAGCAAGTACGTCCTCCGTCTTCTTCACGCCAAAGTGTCCCATTAATCCTCCTCCATGCGCCTCTTGCAACAACAAAAGACGAACGGAGCTAGCTGGAATGCATAGCTTGTTAGCACGAAACACAAATCCATCGTTAACGACGAACTTGTTCCACATTCTTCCTTCTTTACAATTCTGCATTACATCTTTAAAATCAGCATCATGCACATATTGATCTTTGATGGTCTCCAAACCAAATATTTTGAAGTCAAGTTGTGAAAGCATAGTATAGCGGCGAGACAATGCATCAGCAATAACATTTTCTTTTCCCTTCTTGTGTTTAATGACATAAGGAAAAGTCTCAATGAATTCAACCCATTTAGCATGTCTACGATTCAGTTTAGCTTGACTTTTAATATGTT
>NW_025285875.1:0-1134 GCF_018294505.1 Triticum aestivum
TTCCCTTTTTAATTTTTTTGCACCGCGTGCAAAACAAAACGCACGAGCGCGACGTATGTTTAGCACGTTTTATTATTTTGCACGTTTACGGTAAGTTTTAGCTCGCTGCTCATTATTCACGCGTCTAGCGGCGGCAAGCGTGTTCTGAAAGGGGTCGAAACCATGGTAAATAGGCACTGGTGCAGTTGAACCGTGGTAAAACTCGTCTCCGTAGTTGAGCGGGAGCGGCCAAAGGAATGTGCAATCGTGTGTGTAGTGGAGCTGGGAGGGGCAAGCATAAGGGACGAAGACGGGGGCAACATGTCGGATGCGATAATACCAGCACTAAAGCACCGGATCCCATCAGAACTCCGAAGTTAAGCGTGCTTGGGCGAGAGTAGTACTAGGATGGGTGACCTCCTGGGAAGTCCTCGTGTTGCATTCCCTTTTTAATTTTTTTGCACCGCGTGCAAAACAAAACGCACGAGCGCGACGTATGTTTAGCACGTTTTATTATTTTGCACGTTTACGGTAAGTTTTAGCTCGCTGCTCATTATTCACGCGTCTAGCGGCGGCAAGCGTGTTCTGAAAGGGGTCGAAACCATGGTAAATAGGCACTGGTGCAGTTGAACCGTGGTAAAACTCGTCTCCGTAGTTGAGCGGGAGCGGCCAAAGGAATGTGCAATCGTGTGTGTAGTGGAGCTGGGAGGGGCAAGCATAAGGGACGAAGACGGGGGCAACACGTCGGATGCGATCATACCAACACTAAAGCACCGGATCCCATCAGAACTCCGAAGTTAAGCGTGCTTGGGCGAGAGTAGTACTAGGATGGGTGACCTCCTGGGAAGTCCTCGTGTTGCATTCCCTTTTTAATTTTTTTGCACCGCGTGCAAAACAAAACGCACGAGCGCGACGTATGTTTAGCACGTTTTATTATTTTGCACGTTTACGGTAAGTTTTAGCTCGCTGCTCATTATTCACGCGTCTAGCGGCGGCAAGCGTGTTCTGAAAGGGGTCGAAACCATGGTAAAAAGGCACTGGTGCAGTTGAACCGTGGTAAAACTCGTCTCCGTAGTTGAGCGGGAGCGGCCAAAGGAATGTGCAATCGTGTGTGTAGTGGAGCTGGGAGGGGCAAGCATAAGGGACGAAGACGGG
>NW_025285876.1:0-1134 GCF_018294505.1 Triticum aestivum
CCCCTTTTATATTCCACACTAGTTACATCACAGTAGACTAAATTTCAAAATTGGGTTAGTCAATTTTTTAGAGCTCGCCGAAGTTTGCCAGTGTGAACGAAGGGGCTCGGGTGGGGACTTTGGTTGTGGGGGGTGGTGGTGGGGCCTTGCTGAACGAAGAAAACTCAATGCAGGTGGGGGCGGGGGTGGGGGTGGGGGTGGCGGAGGAACACACGCGATGGGGGCCGGTGGTCCGGCCGGCGGCCCGTGCGGTGTTCTGTATGGGAAGAATCAGAGATGAGGAAGAAGAAGGGTTAGGAGACGTAGGATCTTCATCCAACCGCTTGAAATGGTCGACTAACCTAAATGACAAAAGTCACGCAACTTGCATGTAGACATGTCTTTATATTCAGTACCATCATCGTACCTGCTTAGCACTGCTCCTGAATCCATCAAGCTAAACAACGTGCCACTCATAATTCCAAACTTGTTGCTCAAGTACGAATCTGATATGATGTTGATATTACTAAAACAGATAACATTTAATTGGTCAACTAATGTTCCTACTTTACTTTCGAAAAAGCACGTGCACCACATATAGAGAGACAGCAGGGAGTTGCTTTCTTAATGCGCTCTGGTTCATCATGTGTGGGCACTGCGCAACGAACATTTTATTATCCAAAATATGCTTGCTCTTCTTTAGCATGTTCCTCTTCCATTCTTCTTTAATAAGTACTCTCTCCGTTCCTAAATACAAGTATTTGTATAGATTCCACCATGGACTACATATGAAGCAAAATGAGTGAATCTACACTCTAAAATGTATCTGGATACATCTGTATGTGATCCATAGTGGAAATCCCTACCAAGACTTCTATTTTCGAATGGAGGGAGTATGATAGTAGTACAGTATGTTCCTTGTAGTGAAGATGAGCAGGGACATTTGCAGTGTAGAGGTCTATACGGTCGGTTGGTATGGACACTTTGAACTCGTTGGGCCTCTTTGATTCGTAGGATTTTGTAAACATGGGAATAGGATTTGTAGTGGCCTGCCCACTTGAATCCTCTAAGAATAGCAAGGAAATGCGGGGAGCTGTGTCGCCTTTGAGAGTTACACTGATATTAACAGTACCGCACCTTCAGTTGAAGAGAGCT
>NW_025285877.1:0-1134 GCF_018294505.1 Triticum aestivum
GGGGGGGCTTGCCTGGTTGCTCTGGCAAGTAGGAGGGGTCGTCGACTCCGTAGTCGAACTGGGCAGCAGCAGTGTCGGTCTCGTAGTCTACCGGAGAGAAGAGGGGGAAGAAACAGTAAATACAAGGCAAACATAAGCATGACGATGCGTGACATGACAATGAGCGGTGCTAGGGGTGCCCTAACGCGACAGTAGGTGGTACCGGTGAAGGGGGGGGGCATCCGGGAGGTATGCCCGATGTTCCGCGTTTTCGGACAAACGGATCGGAGGGGGAAGGTTGCTAGTTCGATAGGTTAGGGAGGTGCGGTGGATGAACGGACTGCGTAGTCGGATTCGTCTCGTCGTTCTGAGCAACTTTCATATAGAAAACATTTTCATCCGAGTTACGGTTTAAAATATATGAATTTTCAAAGTTTATTTGAATTTCTAGAATTATTTATATTAAGAAAAATGAATTATGACGTCAGCATGAGGCAATGCTGACGTCAGCAGGTCAACAGGTCGGCTGACCAGTCAAACCAGACAGGTGGGTCCAGTGGGACCCACATGTCAGCCTCTGTTAGTCTAATACTTAATTAAACTAATCTAACAGTATAATTAGAGGGATGGGCCCCACATGTCAGTGAGTGTTTAGCTAAACTAATTATTTTTATTTATAAAACATTTTCTTTTTCTTTATTTTTTTTAATTTCTGCGGCGGGGCCCGCATGTCAGTGACTGGGCCTGCCCAGTCAGCAGTTGACTGGGTCAACCCAGTCAACTGGGGCCCGTGGGGGCCACTGGCAGTGACCCAGGGGTGGCCCCAGGTGTGCCACGTCGGCGGCCGGCGCCGGAGTATCGCCGGCGACCAAAACGCACGGCGGCGCGCGCGGGAGGGGCGCGGGTTTCACCCACTGTGGGTTTGCGGGGGCGGGGCTGGGCGCGTTCGACGCGGCTCGACGTCGCGCGTCCAACGGCGGTGGTCGGAGGGGCTGGAACGGACGGGGTCGACCGCTACGGGCTCGCCGGCGGCGAGGAGCTACGGGTGCCCGACGGAAGCTACGCTAGAGCGCGCGAATGGCCGAACTAGCTAGCTAGGCGGGTGCGGCATGGTGCGGTCGGGCTAGCGGGCCAACGCCCGTGACCATTTGGTCA
>NW_025285878.1:0-1134 GCF_018294505.1 Triticum aestivum
AAGCACTTCAGACGTCAGCGACGGAGCGGCGCGCGCCGAATTGGACTGGAACGCCACTAGGCTAGGTCTGCTTTCGGCCGCCCTCGCAACGTGCAGGTGTGCTCAGGGCGATGGGCCCAGACCCCTGCGCGCTTAGGTTTAGACCGGCGTGCTGGCCTCTCTGTTTTGCCTAGGTGGGGCTGCGACGTGTTGATCTTCCGAGGCCGGGCATGACCCAGGAAAGTGTGTCCGGCCAAATGGGATCGAGCGTGTTGGGCTATGTGGTGCACCCCTGCAGGGAAGTTTAATCTATTCGAATAGCCGTGATCTTCGGTAACAGGACGACTTGGAGTTGTACCTTGACCTTATGACAACTAGAACCGGATACTTAATAAAACACACCCTTCCAAGTGCCAGATACAACCGGTGGTCGCTCTACCTCAGGGATATGAGGAGGGGATCGCCGGGTAGGATTATGCTATAAGATGCTACTTGAAGATGCTACTTGGGGGAATTCAATCTACTCTCTCCTACATGCTGCAAGACGGAGGTGACCAGAAGCGTAGTCTTCGACAGGATTAGTTATCCCCCTCTTATTCTAGCATTCTGCAGTTCAGTCCACTGATATGGCCTCCTTACACATATACCCATGCATATGTAGTGTAGTTCCTTGCTTGCGAGTACTTTGGATGAGTACTCACGGTTGCTTTCTCCCCCCTTTTTCCCCTTTCCCTTCTTCCTGGTTGTCGCAACCAGAGGCTGGAGTATAGGAGCCAGACGCCACCGTCGACGACGACCCCTACTACACCGGAGGTGCCTACTACTACGTGCTGCCCGCTGACGACGACCTGGAGTAGTTAGGAGGATCCCAGGCAGGAGGCCTGCGCCTCTTTCGATCTGTATCCCAGTTTGTGCTAGCCTTCTTAAGGCAAACTTGTTTAACTTATGTCTGTGCTCAGATATTGTTGCTTCCACTGACTCGTCTATGATCGAGCACTTGTATTCGAGCCCTCGAGGCCCCTGGCTTGTATTATGATGCTTGTATGACTTATTTTATTTGTAGAGTTGTGTTGTGATATCTTCCCGTGAGTCCCTGATCTTGATCGTACACATTTGCGTGCATGATTAGTGTACGATTAAATCGGGGGCGTCACA
>NW_025285879.1:0-1134 GCF_018294505.1 Triticum aestivum
GAGACAGTTCACGAAGTCGGAGACAGAGTGTATCTTCGAGTATCACCACTTCGAGGAGTGAAGCGCTTTGGAGTTAAGGGAAAGTTAGCGCCCCGTTTTATCGGACCATACAGAGTGTTGGAACGTATGGGAGAGGTTGCTTACAAGCTGGAATTGCCCGAAGGATTGTCTGGAGTACATGATGTATTTCATGTTTCTCAGTTGAAGAAGTGCCACGCAGAGATGGCTGAGATACCGCTGAGAGATACTGTGCCACTGGAAGCGATTCAGCTGGAAAGTGATTTGACCTATGAGGAGAAACCAGTTAAGATTCTTGAGTATGCCAGCCGAGTTACCCGCAGCAAGGTTATCAAGTTTTGCAAAGTCCAGTGGAGTCACCACACGGAAGATGAAGCCACCTGGGAGCGAGAGGAAGATCTACGGAAGGACCACTCCCACCTGTTTTCTAGCCAACCCGAATCTCGAGGGCGAGATTCATCTTAAGGGGGGGTAGGTTTGTAACATCCCAAATTTTCAATTTGGTATGTTATACATAGATCATCATTGCATATCATGTTTTATTGCATTTTGACAAAATCCTCGATAAATCCTAAGCAACTCAAGGACCCTCGGAGAGAGTTGGGGATTTTCTCGAATTTTCACATTTGATTTTCATCAAATAATATGACGAGGATTTTGGTTTTAATTATTTTCTCTCCGGAAAAATATTTCATTTTAAAAATAAACAAGAGGAGAAAATATGACTTCTCCAAAACAATTGAAATACTGGAGGTAAAATGTTAAGATCATTTATTGGAATTTATTCGGATTTTATTTGCAATTTTTATTGCATTAAAAATATTGCATGTTTTCAAAATATTTATTTTGATTTAAAAAAATGTTCACCCTATTCTCGATTTTCTAACTAGACGGGGAAAATTTATTTTATATTTTTCTGTGAATTATTTTCCGCGGAACGTTTAAAAAAAAAACTGCGCGACGCCAGACCGGGCCGAAGCCCAGCCAAGCGCCGGCCCACCCCGTCGCCCTCTCCTTCCCCAGCACGGGAGCGCCGCCGCGCGGAGTCCTGCCGCCGCACGCCTCCCCGGCCGCCCCCTCCTCCAAGCCGAGCTCTCTCCCCCCCATATAAATACC
>NW_025285880.1:0-1134 GCF_018294505.1 Triticum aestivum
GTAGGTAAATGTAGAGGCAGCGTGCCGACGGCGATCACATCGACTCTGGAACCATTCCCGACGCGCATCGTCACCTCGTCCTTCGCCAGTCTCCGTTTATTCCGCAGCTCCTGCTGTGAGTTACAAATATGAGCAACGGCACCGGTATCAAATACCCAGGAGTTACTACGAGTACTGGTAAGGTACACATCAATCACATGTATATCAAATATACCTTTGGTGTTGCCGGCCTTCTTATCCGCTAAGTATTTGGGGCAGTTCCGCTTCCAGTGACCCTTCCCCTTGCAATAAAAGCACTCAGTCTCAGGCTTGGGTCCATTCTTTGACTTCTTCCCGGTAACTGGCTTACCAGGCGCGGCAACATCTTTGCCGTCCTTCTTGAAGTTCTTCTTACCCTTTCCCTTCTTGAACTTAGTGGTCTTATTGACCATCAACACTTGATGTTCTTTCTTGATTTCAGCCTCTGCCGACTTCAGCATCGAGAACACTTCGGGAATGGTCTTTTCCATCCCCTGCATGTTGTAGTTCATCACAAAGCTCTTGTAGCTTGGTGGGAGCGACTGGAGGATTCTGTCAATGACTGCCTCATCTGGGAGGTTAATGTTCAGCTGGGTCATACGGTTGTGCAACCCAGACATCTTCAGGATGTGCTCACTGACAGAACTGTTTTCCTCCATCTTACAACTGTAGAACTTGTCGGAGACATCATATCTCTCGACCCGGGCATGAGCTTGAAAAACTAGTTTCAGCTCTTCGAACATCTCATATGCTCCGTGGTGCTCAAAACGCTTTTGGAGCCCCGGTTCTAAGCTGTAAAGCATGCCGCACTGAACGAGGGAGTAATCATCAGCACGAGACTGCCAAGCATTCATAATGTCTTGGTTCTCTGGGACGGGAGCGTCACCTAGCGGTCCTTCTAGGACATATTGTTTCCTGGCAGCTATGAGGATGATCATCAGGTTCCGGACCCAGTCCGTATAGTTGCTGCCATCATCTTTCAGCTTGGTTTTCTCTAGGAACGCGTTGAAGTTCATGTTGACATTAGCGTTGGCCATTGATCTACAAGACATATTTGCAAAGGTTTTAGACTAAGTTCATGATAATTAAGTTCTAATCAAATTATGAACTCCCACT
>NW_025285881.1:0-1134 GCF_018294505.1 Triticum aestivum
GTGCCGCTTGAAATCGAGCACACATGCAAACACTAAGCATAATATCTGGCCTAGATGCACATAAATAAAGCAAAGAACCAATCATGGAGCGGTATACCTTTTGATCGAACTCTTTACCATTGTCGTCAGGACCTAGATGATGTTTGGCTGGCATTGGTGTTGTGAAGCCTTTGCAGTCTTGCATACCGAACTTCTTCAGGCAATCTTTGAGATACTTCTCTTGAGATATGAAGATGCCATTGCGTTGTTGTCGTATTTGAAGACCAAGGAAGAACTTCAGCTCCCCCATCATGGACATCTGATATTGCTCTTGCATCATATATCCAAACTCTTCACTGTACTTCTGATTGGTGTAGCCGAAGATAATGTCATCCACATATATTTGGCACACAAACAGTTCACCATCATATGTCTTCGTGAAAAGAGTGGGATCCAGGGAACCAGGTATGAAGCCTTTGCTCTTCAGGAAGTATTTGAGTGTGTCATACCAGGCCCTAGGGGCTTGTTTGAGGCCATACAGTGCCTTGTTGAGCTTGTATACCATGTCAGGATGTTTTGGATTTTCAAAGCCAGGCGGTTGTGCAACATACACTTCTTCTTCAATCTTGCCATTGAGAAAGGCACTTTCACATCCATTTGATATAGAAGTATGTTATGATGATTTGCATAGGCCAGCAGAATGCATATGGCTTCAAGCCTAGCCACGGGAGCAAATGTTTCATCGAAGTCAATGCCTTCCACTTGAGTATATCCTTGAGCAACGAGACGAGCTTTGTTTCTGACAACTTGACCATGCTCATATTGTTTGTTGCGGTATATTCATTTGGTGCCTATTATGTTGTGCTTCCGTGGATCAGGACGCTTAACCAGTTCCCATACATTATTTAGCTCAAACTGTTGAAGCTCTTCTTGCATAGCTTGAATCCATTCAGGTTCTGATGAGGACATGACTACCTTGGATATGACCAAAAATATTGCATATATGCATATTTGTCAGGTGATCTCTAGTGCAAACTATTCAATAATCTATTTATGTTATCCAGAACAAAAATACTTCACACACTTTTGTGTTTTCTCTAATTGCAGGTGTATGGGACATTTGTACAATCCACATATGAAGATAAGGAAGAAAGA
>NW_025285882.1:0-1134 GCF_018294505.1 Triticum aestivum
GCATACTAATATCTCTATAACCCTAGCGTCACCGAACCTTAAGTGTGTAGACCCTACGGGTTCGGGAGACACGCAGACATGACCGAGACGTTCTCCGGTCAATAACCAACAGCGGGATCTGGATACCCATGTTGGCTCCCACATGTTCAACGATGATCTCATCGGATGAACCACGATGTCGAGGATTCAATCAATCCCGTATACAATTCCCTTTGTCTATCGGTATGTTACTTGCCCGAGATTCGATCGTCGGTATCCCGATACCTTGTTCAATCTCGTTACCGGCAAGTCTCTTTACTCGTTCCGTAACACATCATCCCGTGATCAACTCCTTGGTCACATTGTGCACATTATGATGATGTCCTACCGAGTGGGCCCAGAGATACCTCTCCGTTTACACGGAGTGACAAATCCCAGTCTCGATTCGTGCCAACCCAACAGACACTTTCGGAGATACCTGTAGTGCACCTTTATAGCCACCCAGTTACGTTGTGACGTTTGGTACACCCAAAGTATTCTTACGGAATCCGGGAGTTGCACAATCTCATGGTCTAAGGAAATGATACTTGACTTTAGAAAAGCTCTTACCAAACGAACTACACGATCTTGTGCTAGGCTTAGGATTGGGTCTTGTCCATCACATCATTCTCCTAATGATGTGATCCCGTTATCAACGACATCCAATGTCCATGGTCAGGAAACCGTAACCATCTATTGATCAACGAGCTAGTCAACTAGAGGCTTACTAGGGACATGGTGTTGTCTATGTATCCACACATGTATCTGAGTTTCCTATCAATACAATTCTAGCATGGATAATAAACGATTATCATGAACAAGGAAATATAATAATAACAAATTTATTATTGCCTCTAGGGCATATCTCCAACAGGTATACCCAATAGTTTCCTTAGGGTATCCTATGAAGACGCATTTTTCCGACTTGGGTTCGAGCTTTTCAGGTTGAAGTTTCTTGACATAAGCATCCCATCCCCAAACTTTTAGAAACGACAGCTTAGGTTTCTTCCCAAACCATAATTCATACGGTGTCGTCTCAACGGATTTCGATGGAGCCCTATTTAAAGTGAATGCGGCAGTCTCTAAAGCATAGCCCCAAAATGAGAGTGGTAAATC
>NW_025285883.1:0-1134 GCF_018294505.1 Triticum aestivum
GGATTACCGCCTATTCGAGGGATTGAGCATCAGATTGACTTAATTCCCGGTGCTTCACTGCCAAACCGTGCACCATACCGTACCAATCCACAGGAGACGAAGGAGATTATGCGTCAAGTACAAGAGCTTCTCGACAAAGGTTATATACGCGAATCCCTTAGTCCTTGTGCTGTTCCTATTATTCTAGTGCCGAAAAAGGATGGTACATCACGTATGTGTGTTGATTGTAGAGGCATTAATAATATTACTATTCGTTATCGTCATCCTATTCCTAGGCTAGATGATATGCTTGATGAATTGAGTGGCTCTACAATATTCTCCAAAGTTGATTTGCGTAGTGGATACCATCAAATTCGTATGAAATTGGGAGATGAATGGAAAACAACATTCAAAACTAAGTTTGGATTATATGAGTGGTTAGTCATGCCTTTTGGGTTAACTAATGCACCTAGTACTTTCATGAGATTAATGACCGAAGTTTTACGTGCTTTCATTGGACGATTTGTGGTAGTTTACTTTGATGACATATTGATTTATAGCAGATCTTTGGAAGAACATTTCGAACATTTACGTGCTGATTTTATTGCTCTACGTGATGCACGTTTGTTTGGTAACCTTGGGAAGTGCACCTTTTGCACCGACCGAGTATCTTTTCTTGGCTATGTTGTTACTCCACAGGGAATTGAAGTTGATAAAGCCAAGATTGAAGCTATTGAGAGTTGGCCGCAACCCAAAACGGTCACACAAGTGAGGAGTTTTCTTGGCCTCGTTGGATTCTATAGGTGTTTTGTGAGAGATTTCAGCACCATTGCTGCACCTCTCAATGAGCTTACAAAGAAAGATGTGCCTTTTCTTTGGGGTACCGCACAGGAAGAAGCCTTCTCGGTATTGAAAGATAAGTTGACACATGCTCCTTTACTCCAACTTCCTGATTTTAATAAGACTTTTGAGCTTGAATGTGATGCTAGTGGAATTGGATTAGGCGGTGTGTTATTACAAGATGGCAAACCTGTTGCATACTTTTCTGAAAAATTGAGTGGGCCTAGTCTGAATTATTCTACTTATGATAAAGAATTATATGCTCTTGTTCGGACTTTAGAAACATGGCAACATTATTTATGGCCCAAAGAATTT
>NW_025285884.1:0-1134 GCF_018294505.1 Triticum aestivum
TAGTAATTTCAAAAATTTTCCTACGCGCACACAGGATCATGTGATGCATAGCAACGAGGGGAGAGTGTTGTCTACGTACCCAACGCAGACCGACTGCGGAAGCGATGATACGACGTAGAGGAAGTAGTCGTACGTCTTCACGATCCAACCGATCAAGCACCGAAACTACGGCACCTCCGAGTTCGAGCACACGTTCAGCTTGATGACGATCCCCGGACTCCGATCCAGCAAAGTGTCGGGGAAGAGTTTCGTCAGCACGACGGCGTGGTGACGATCTTGATGAACTACAGCAGCAGGGCTTCGCCTAAACTCCGCTACAGTATTATCGAGGAATATGGTGGCAGGGGGCACCGCACACGGCTAAGGAATCGATCACGTGGATCAACTTGTGTCAACTTGTCTGTTTAGAGGTGCCCCTGCCTCCGTATATAAAGGAGGAGAGGAGGGGAGGCTGGCCGGCCAAGGGGGGGAGGCGCAGGAGAGTCCTACTCCCACTGGGAGTAGGATTCCCCCTCCAATCCTAGTCCAACTAGGATTCCTCGGAGGGGAAAAGAGGAGGAGGGGGCCGGCCACCTCTCCTAGTCCTAATAGGACTAGGGGAAGGGGGGGGGGGCGCAGCCCATCTAGGGCAGCCCCTTCTCTTTTCCACTAAGGCCCACTATGGCCCAAATAGCTCCCGGGGGGGTTCCGGTAACCCTCCCGGTATTCCGGTAAAATCCCGATTTCACCCGGAACACTTCCGATATCCAAATATAGGCTTCCAATATATCAATCTTTACGTCTCGACCATTTCGAGACTCCTCGTCATGTCCATGATCACATCCGGGACTCCGAACAACCTTCGGTTCATCAAAATGCATAAACTCATAATATAACTGTCATCGTAACCTTAAGCGTGCGGACCCTACGGGTTCGAGAACAATGTAGACATGACCGAGACACGTCTCTGGTCAATAACCAATAGCGGGACCTGGATGCCCATATTGGCTCCTACATATTCTACAAAGATCTTTATCGGTCAGACCGCATAACAACATACGTTGTTCCCTTTGTCATCGGTATGTTACTTGCCCGAGATTCGATCGTCGGTATCCAATACCTAGTTCAATCTCGTTACCGGCAAGTCTCTTTACT
>NW_025285885.1:0-1134 GCF_018294505.1 Triticum aestivum
CGAAGAGCTGAAAATGGTTTTCCAAGCTCATGCCCGGGTCGAGAGATATGAAGTCTCCGACAAATTCTTCAGCTGTAAGATGGAGGAAAACAGTTCTGTCAGTGAGCACATACTCACTATGTCTGGGTTGCATAACCGCTTGACTCAGCTGGGAGTTAATCTCCCGGATGATGCGGTCATTGACAGAATCCTCCAGTCGCTTCCACCAAGCTACAAGAGCTTTGTGATGAACTTCAATATGCAGGGGATGGAAAAGACCATTCCTGAAGTATTTGCTATGCTGAAATCAGCAGAGGTAGAAGTCAGGAAGGAACATCAAGTGTTGATGGTCAATAAAACCACTAAGTTCAAGAAAGGCAAGGGTAAAAAGAACTTCAAGAAGGACGTCAAGGAGGTTGCCGCGCCCGGCAAGAAAGCTGCCGGGAAGAAGCCAAAGAATGGACCCAAGCCCGAGACTGAGTGCTTTTATTGCAAGGGAAGCGGTCACTGGAAGCGGAACTGCCCTAAGTACTTAGCGGATAAGAAGGCCGGCAAAACAAAAGGTATATGTGATATACATGTAATTGATGTGTACCTTACTAGTGCCCGTAGTGGCTCCTGGGTATTTGATACCGGTGCAGTTGCTCACATTTGTAACTCAAAGCAGGGGCTGCGGAATAAGCGGAAACTAGCAAAGGACGAGGTGACGATGCGCATCGGGAATGGTTCCAAGGTCAATGTGATCGCCGTCGGCACGCTGCCTCTGCATCTCCCTTCGGGATTAGTTTTAAACCTTAATAATTGTTATTTAGTGCCAGCTTTGAGCATGAACATTGTATCGGGATCTCGTTTAATTCGAGATGGCTACTCTTTTAAATCTGAGAATAATGGTTGTTCCATTTTTATGAGAGATATGTTTTATGGTCATGCTCCTATGGTGAATGGTTTATTCTTTATGAATCTCGAACGTGATGCTACACATGTTCATAATGTGAGTACCAAAAGAAGTAAGGTTGATAATGATAGTCCCACATACTTGTGGCACTGCCGCCTTGGTCACATAGGTGTCAAACGCATGAAGAAGCTCCATGCTGATGGACTTTTAGAGTCTCTTGATTATGAATCATTTGACACGTGCGAACCATGCCTTATGGG
>NW_025285886.1:0-1134 GCF_018294505.1 Triticum aestivum
ATTGCCGGTGTAACAGATGAGTTTTCGTTTAAAACCCTGATACTTCGAAAGAGATTGTCCAGTTTGCACACGAAGTGCATCCAGTTTTTGCCGTGACCATCTCTACTTTTTTGCACATGCTATGCGGGTGAAATGATGATACCATGACAAGTTTCAACCTTTTCGGAGTTCATTTGTAGAGATTTTCAATTGCAGGGCCATTTAGCTCAAAACAAATCAGTAAATGCATTAAACATAGCAAATTATGTCAGAAAGGGTTGAAAGTTGATGACGTGGCTTTATATGGTGCATGCTGAATGCAAAAAACGTCCGAAGTTGTAATAAGTTATTAAAATTTTGAATTGCCGGTGTAACAGATGTGTTTTCGTCCGAAACCCTGATACTTCGAAAGAGATTGTCCAGTTGGTACACGAAGTGCATCCAGTTTTTTCCTTGACCCTTTCTACTTTTTTGCACATGCTATGCGGGTGAAATAATGATACCATGCCAGGTTTCAACCTTTTCAGAGTTCATTTTAGAGCATTTCAATTGCAGGGCCATTTAGTTCAAAACAAATCAGTAAATGCATTAAAAATAGCAAATTATGTCACAAAGGGTTGAAAGTTGATGACGTGGCTTTGAATGGTGCATGCTGAATGCAAAAAAACGTCCAGAGTCGTAATAAGTTATTAAAATTTTGAATTGCCGGTGTAACAGATGAGTTTTTATCCGAAACCCTGATACTTCGAAAGAGATTGTCCAGTTTGTACACGAAGTGCATCCAGTTTTTGCCATGACCCTCTCTACTTTTTTGCACATGCTATGCGGGTGAAATGATGATACCATGCCAAGTTTCAATCTTTTCAGAGTTCATTTGTAGAGCTTTTCAATTTCAGGGCCATTTAGCTCAAAACAAATCAGTAAATGGATGAAAAACAACAAATTATATCGGAAACGGTTGAAAGTTGATGACGTGGCTTTGAATGGTGCATGCTGAATGCAAAAAACGTCCGGAGTTGTAATAAGTTATTAAAGTTTTGAATTACCGGTCTAACAGATGAGTTTTCGTCCGAAACCCTGATACTTCGAAAGAGATTGTCCAGTTTGTACACGAAGTGCATCCAGTTGTTCCCGTGACCCTCTCTAATTTTTTGC
>NW_025285887.1:0-1134 GCF_018294505.1 Triticum aestivum
GGACTTCCCATATATAAATCTTTACCTCCGGACCATTCCGGAACTCCTCGTGACGTCCGGGATCTCATCCGGGACTCCGAACAACATTCGGGTTACTGCATATACATATCCCTATAACCCTAGCGTAACTGAACCTTAAGTGTGTAGACCCTACGGGTTCGGGAGACATGCAGACATGACCGAGACTCTCTTAGTCAATAACCATCAGCGGGATCTGGATACCCATGATGGCTCCCACATGCTCCTCGATGTTGTCATCGGATGAACCACTATGTCGAGGATTCAATCAAACCCTGTATGCAATTCCCTTTGTCAATCGGTACGTTACTTGCCCGAGACTCGATCGTCGGTATCCCAATACCTTGTTCAGTCTCGTTACCGGCAAGTCACTTTACTCGTACCGTAATGCATGATCCCGTGTCCAACACCTTGGTCACATTGAGCTCAATATGATGATGCATTACCGAGTGGGCCTAGAGATACCTCTCCGTCATACGGAGTGACAAATCCCAGTCTCGATCCGTGTCAACCCAACAGCTACTTTCGGAGATACCTGTAATGCACCTTTATAGTCACCCAGTTACGTTGTGACGTTTGGTACACCCAAGGCACTCTTACGGTATCCGGGAGTTACACGATCTCATGGTCGAAGGAAGAGATACTTGACACTTGCAAAGCTCTAGCAAAACGAACTACACGATCTTTTATGCTATGCTTAGGATTGAGTCTTGTCCATCACATCATTCTCCTAATGATGTGATCCCGTTATCAACGACATCCAATGTCCATAGTCAGGAAACCATGACTATCTGTTGATCACAACGAGCTGGTCAACTAGAGGCTTACCAGGGACATTGTGTGGTCTAAGTATTCACACGTGTATTACGATTTCCGGATAATACAGTTATAGCATGAATAAAAGACAATTATCATGAACAATGAAATATAATAATACTTTTATTATTGCCTCTAGGGCATATTTCCAACAGTCTCCCACTTGCACTAGAGTCACTAATCTAGTTACATTGTGATGAATCGAACACCCATAGAGTTCTGGTGTTGATCATGTTTTGCACGCGAGAGAGGTTTAGTCAGTGGATCTGCGACATTCAGATCCGTGTGCACTTTGCAAAT
>NW_025285888.1:0-1134 GCF_018294505.1 Triticum aestivum
CTATTGTTTCAGATCGTGATACTAAATTTCTTAGCCACTTTTGGAGATGTTTATGGGCTAAGTTGGGGACTAAACTGCTTTTTAGTACTACTTGTCACCCCCAAACTGATGGACAAACTGAAGTAGTCAATAGAACATTGTCTACTATGCTTAGGGCTGTTTTGAAGAATAATAAGAAAATGTGGGAAGAATGCTTGCCTCATATTGAGTTTGCTTATAATCGTTCATTGCATTCTACTACTAAGATGTGCCCTTTTGAAATTGTGTATGGTTTCCTACCTCGTGCACCTATTGATTTGTTGCCTCTTCCATCTTCGGAGAAGGTTAATTTTGATGCTAAACAACGTGTTGAATTGATCTTAAAAATGCATGAGTTAACTAAGGAAAACATTGAGCGTATGAATGCTAAATATAAACTTGCTGGAGATAAGGGTAGAAAACATGTTGTGTTTGCACCTGGAGATCTTGTTTGGTTTCATTTGCGTAAGGATAGATTTCCTGATTTGCGCAAATCAAAGCTAATGCCACGTGCTGATGGTCCTTTTAAGGTGTTAGAGAAAATAAATGATAATGCATATAAACTTGAGGTGCCTGCAGATTTTGGGGTTAGTCCCACTTTTAACATTGCATATTTGAAGCCTTATTTGGTTGAGGGAGATGAGCTTCCGTCGAGGACGACTTCATTTCAAGAAGGGGAGGATGATGAGGACATCAATACCATTGTTACACCCACAGCCCCTGCTGCTATACATACTGGACCAATTACTAGAGCTCGCGCACGCCAATTAAATTACCAGGTACTTTCGTTTCTTGGTAATGATTCTAATGTTCATGAGAATATGATGCTGCCTAAATTGGATACATTTGTTTTGCTTACAAATGAAGGGCCTAGCTTGGAGAAGGATGAACATTGGAGCAAGAACAAGCATGGAGATGATGGCATGCGCATGGGGAACAAGAACAGAGTTACAAGTGATGATTTCAGGACGTTGAAGCCACCATAATGCGTGCATGAAGCCTTGGACGAAATATACAAGATGCTACTTCATAACTTTCGTCCAGAGGCTATTCTAGGTGCTGCGTCACCTTATTATTGGGCCAGGCCCATGTAATTTCGAAATACATAAGTATAGG
>NW_025285889.1:0-1134 GCF_018294505.1 Triticum aestivum
AAAATGAATCTCGATCGTAGTGATACACATGTTCATGCCAAAAAGGGTATATGATAGTAATGATAGTACCACATACTTGTGGCACTGCCACTTGAGTCATATTGGTATAGAACGCATGAGGAAGCTCCATGTGGATGGATCTTTGGACTCACTCATTTTTTGAAAAGATTGAGACATGCGAACCATGTCTATTGGTATATATGCATGAAGAAACTCCATGCAGATGGATCGTTTAGACTCACTTGATTATGAATCACTTGAGACATGCAAATCATACCACATGGGCAAGATGACTAAAGTCCTCGTTTTCAGTAAGATGGAACAAGAGAGCAACTTATTGGAAGTAATACATTTTGATGTATGCAGTCCAATGAGTGCTGAGGCATGCAGTGGATATCATTATGTTCTTACTTCACAGATGATTTGAGTAGATGCTGAGAATATTTACTTGATGAAACACAAGTCTGAATTATTGAAAGGTTCAAGTAATTTCAGAGTGAAGTTGAAGATCGTCGTGACAAGAGGATAAAATGTCTGTGATATGATCATAGAGATGAGTATCTGAGTTACGAGTTTGGCACACAATTAAGACAATGTGGAAAGTGTTTCACAATTAATACCGCCTGGAACACCATAGTGTGATGGTGTGTCCGAACATCACAACTGCACCCTATTGGATATGGTGCACACCATGATGTTTCTTATCAAATTACCACTATCGTTTATGGGTTAGGCATTAGAGACAACCGCATTCACTTTAAAAGGGGCACCACGCAATTCCGTTGAGACGACACCGTTTAGAGAAACCTAAGTTGTCGTTTCTTAAAAGTTTGGGGCTGCGATGCTTATGTGAAAAAGTTTCAGGCTGATAAGCTCGAACCCAAAGCGGATAAATGCATCTTCATAGAATACCCAAGAATAGTTGGGTATACCTCCTATTTCAGATCTGGAAGCAAAGGTAATTGCTTCTAGAAACAGTTCCTTTCTCGAGGAAAAGTTTCTCTCGAAAGAATTGAGTGGGAGGATGGTGGAGACTTGATAAGGTTATTGAACCGTCACTTCAACTAGTGTGTAGCTGGGCACAGGAAGTTGTTCCTGTGGCACCTACACTAATTGAAGTGGAAGCTTATGATA
>NW_025285890.1:0-1134 GCF_018294505.1 Triticum aestivum
TTTTTTTGAGCTATATGACCCTGAAAATGAAAAGCTATACAAATGAACTCTCAAAAGGTTGAAAGTTGGCAGGGTATCATCATTTCACCCACATAGAATGTGCTAAAAAGTTGAGAGGGTTACGGCGAAACATGGGTGCACTTCGTGTACAAAACGAACAATCTTTTTCGAAGTATCAGGCTTTCATACGGAAACTCGTGTGTTACAAAGGATCTCATTTTTTTGAGCTATATGACACTGAAAATGAAAAGCACTACAAATGAACTCTGAAAAGGTTGAAAGATGGCACGGTATCATCATTTCACCCACATAGAATGTGCTAAAAAGTTGAGAGGGTTACGGCAAAAAATGGATGCACTTCATGTAAAAAACAGACTATCTCTTTCGAAGTATCCCGGTTTTATACGGAAACTCGTTTGTTACGTAGGGATTTGTTTTTTTTAACTTATTTGAACTCCAGACTTGGTGTGTGTTCAAAATGCACCATTCAATGCCACGTCATCAATTTTAAACCCTTTCTGTGTTCATTTGTTACTTTTCATGCATTTACTTATTTTTGTAGCTGTATGACCCTGGAAATGAAAAGCACTACAATTGAACTCTGAAAAGGTTGCAAGTTGGCATGGTATCATCATTTCACCCACATAGAATGTGCTGAAAAGTTGAGAGGGCTACGACAAAAACTGGACGCACTTCGTCTACAAAACGGGCAATCTCTTTCGAAGTATCAGGGTTTCATACGGAAACTCGTTTTTTACAAAGGGATTTCAATTTTTTGAAATTACTTGAACTCGAGACTTTTTGTGTGTTCAAAATGCACCATTCAAAGCCGCATCATCAATTCTCAAACCTTTCTGACTTCATTTGTTATTTTTCATGCATTTACTGATTTTGTTGAGCTATAAGACCCTGAAAATGAAAAGCCCTACAAATGAACTCTCAAAAGGTTGAGAGTTGGCATGGTATCATCATCTGACCCACATAGAATGTGCTAAAAAGTTGAGAGGGTTACGGCAAAACATGGATGCACTTCGTGTACAAAACGAACAATCTCTTTCGAAGTATCAGGCTTTCATACGGAAACTCGTGTGTTACAAAGGGATTTCAATTTTTTGAAATTACTTGAACTCGAGA
>NW_025285891.1:0-1134 GCF_018294505.1 Triticum aestivum
ATGGTCAATAAAACCACTAAGTTCAAGAAAGGCAAGGGTAAAAAGAACTTCAAGAAGGACGGCAAGGAGGTTGCCGCGCCCGGCAAGCAAGCTGCCGGGAAGAAGCCAAAGAATGGACCCAAGCCCGAGACTGAGTGCTTTTATTGCAAGGGAAGCGGTCACTGGAAGCGGAACTGCCCTAAGTACTTAGCGGATAAGAAGGCCGGCAAAACAAAAGGTATATGTGATATACATGTAATTGATGTGTACCTTACTAGTGCCCGTAGTAGCTCCTGGGTATTTGATACCGGTGCAGTTGCTCACATTTGTAACTCAAAGCAGGGGCTGCGGAATAAGCGGAAACTGGCAAAGGACGAGGTGACGATGCGCGTCGGGAATGGTTCCAAGGTCAATGTGATCGCCGTCGGCACGCTACCTCTGCATCTCCCTTCGGGATTAGTTTTAAATCTTAATAATTGTTATTTAGTGCCAGCTTTGAGCATGAACATTGTATCAGGATCTCGTTTAATTCGAGATGGCTACTCTTTTAAATCTGAGAATAATGGTTGTTCCATTTTTTTGAGAGATATGTTTTATGGTCATGCTCCTATGGTGAATGGTTTATTCTTTATGAATCTCGAATGTGATGCTACACATGTTCATAATGTGTGTACCAAAAGAAGTAAGGTTGATGATGATAGTCCCACATACTTGTGGCACTGCCGCCTTGGTCACATAGGTGTCAAACGCATGAAGAAGCTCCATGCTGATGGACTTTTAGAGTCTCTTGATTATGAATCATTTGACACATGCGAACCATGCCTTATGGGTAAAATGACCAAGACTCCGTTCTCAGGAACAATGGAGCGAGCAACCGACTTATTGGAAATCATACATACTGATGTGTGCGGTCCAATGAGTGTTGAGGCTCGCGGTGGCTATCATTATGTTCTCACCCTCACTGATGATTTAAGTAGGTATGGGTATATCTACTTAATGAAACACAAGTCTGAAACCTTTGAAAAGTTCAAGGAATTTCAGAGTGAGGTTGAAAATCAACGTGACAGGAAAATCAAGTTTCTACGATCAGATCGTGGAGGAGAATACTTGAGTCACGAGTTTGGGGCACACTTAAGAAAATGTGGAATAGTTTCA
>NW_025285892.1:0-1134 GCF_018294505.1 Triticum aestivum
TCCAATGAAAGCACGTAAAACTTCGTTCATTAATCTCATGAAAGTACTAGGTGCATTAGTTAACCCAAAAGGCATGACTAACCACTCATATAATCCAAACTTAGTTTTCAATGCTGTTTTCCATTCATCTCCCAATTTCATACGAATTTGATGGTATCCACTACGCAAATCAACTTTGGAGAATATTGTAGAGCCACTCAATTCATCAAGCATATCATCTAGCCTAGGAATAGGATGACGATAACGAATAGTAATATTATTAATGCCTCTACAATCAACACACATACGTGATGTACCATCCTTTTTCGGCACTAGAATAATAGGAACAGCACAAGGACTAAGGGATTCGCGTATATAACCTTTGTCGAGAAGCTCTTGTACTTGACGCATAATCTCCTTCGTCTCCTCTGGATTGGTACGGTATGGTGCACGGTTTGGCAGTGAAACACCGGGAATTAAGTCAATCTGATGCTCAATCCCTCGAATAGGCGGTAATCCCGGTGGCACGTCTTGTGGAAAGACGTCAGCGAACTCCTGCAAAATGTTAGTGACAGCAGGAGGCAAAGAGGAAGGCACGTCCTCGAATGAAAATGATGCCTCTTTGCACACAAAAGCATAGCAAACAGATTTGCTGAAATCTAGCTCAGCAATATCAGATTTGGTGGCAAATAAACATGCACTTTTCAATTTAATTTCAGAAGCAACACTAGATGGTTTATTATTAGGCTTCATTTGTTGCTCAAATTCTTTTGCCACAATCTGATTTTCACTCTTATTCGTCTCCGGTTTTGCTTTATTAGCTCTATTAATATCATCTTTCAAAATGGAATCAGGAGTCATAGGAAGCAAAGTAATATTTTTATCCTTATGAACAAGAGTATAGTGGTTGTTTCTACCATGGTGTACAGAATTTTTATCAAATTGCCATGGTCTACCAAGTAATAAGGAACATGCTTGCATAGGTACCACATCACAATCAACATAATCAGCATATGTAGAGATACTAAAATGCACACGAACAGTACGTGTTACCTTAACCTTGCCGCTGTGTTGAACCATTGGATGTAGTAAGGATGTGGATGTGGTCTTGTGGTGAGAGAAAGCTTCTCCACCATCTCCATGCTAGCCAAGTTG
>NW_025285893.1:0-1134 GCF_018294505.1 Triticum aestivum
CCCCCCCTAACCTTTTTAATTAAACTAAATAAACCCCCCTGTTAACCTGTGACGCTGACATATGGGTCCCACAGGTCAGGTTTGACCTGGGGGCGCCCTGTTGACCTGCTGACGTCAAGGTGATGTCATGCTGACGCCATAATTCATTTTCTGGAATTATCTTAATTCTAAATAATCAGAAAATTCCAGAAAATGCCTAAAACTTTAATAATTCATAGAAAATTAACCGTAACTCCAAATTAAATAAATTATATATGTAAAATTATCAGAAAAATTCAAGGAATCCATCTGTACCATTTTCATGCATGTTAGAACAACTTATAGGTGCTGTTTAGCACAAATCATATAAAGGGCATTTAAATAATCACATATGGAGTTTGAATTTGAATCTTGTATTCAAACCAACTTCATTTAATCTGTTGCTAGTTGCATTAGCTCAAAACACATTCATTTTGCCATGTCATGATCATGCATCATATTGTGCATTGCATTGATTGTTTTCTCTGTGTTGCCGGTATTTGTCCCCTCTCGATAGACGCGATACCGACGATGTGATCGTTGACACTGATGAAGACTCAATGTTATCTTCAGAAGTGCCAGGCAAGCAAAACCCCCTTGTTCATTCCGATACAATCCTACCCTCTTGCTCCTGCTCTCTTTTACTGCATTAGGACAACACCGATTCATCTGTTACTTGCTGCGGTAGCTGAACCCCTTTATCCTTTGCATGACCTGTCATTCCACAGTAAATAGATGAAACCCACTAGTATGAGTAGGAGTTGTTTGAGCCCTGTTATGCCTACTCATTCATGCTTGTTTGTCATGCCTGCTACTGCTTAGAGTTGAGTCAGGTCTGATTCATCGGGGATGAATCAGAGGCGTGTGAACATGTCCTACTGTGTGTGAGCTAAGTGTGTGAACACGATTTGGTAAAGGTAGCGGTGAGAGGCCATGTAGGAGTACATGGTGGGTTGTCTCATTGCAGCCGTCCCCAGGAACTGAGTTCTGTGTTTGTGATCCATGATTCAGCTACTACCATACATTGGGCCCTGAAATATGACCCCGCTCGACTTCTTATTCACCCTAGTCCTCTGTCCAGGAGTTGCAAGTAGTTTCTGGTGTTTGTAGTATGCT
>NW_025285894.1:0-1134 GCF_018294505.1 Triticum aestivum
AGTGTTCCTCCGGTAAACGGGAGTTGCATAATCTCATAGTCATAGGAACATGTATAAGTCATGAAGAAAGCAATAGCAACATACTAAACGATCGGGTGCTAAGCTAATGGAATGGGTCATGTCAATCAGATCATTCTACTAATGATGTGACCTCGTTAATCAAATAACAACTCTTTGTTCATGGTTAGGAAACATAACCATCTTTGATTAACGAGCTAGTCAAGTAGAGGCATACTAGTGACACTATGTTTGTCTATGTATTCACACATGTATTATGTTTCCGGTAAATACAATTCTAGCATGAATAATAAACATTTATCATGATTATAAGGAAATAAATAATAACTTTATTATTGCCTCTAGGGCATATTTCCTTCAGTCTCCCACTTGCACTAGAGTCAATAATCTAGATTACACTGTAATGATTCTAACACCCATGGAGCCTTGGTGCTGATCATGTTTTGCTCGTGGAAGAGGCTTAGTCAACGCGTCTGCAACATTCAGATCCGTATGTATCTTGCAAATCTCTATGTCTCCCACCTGGACTAGATCCCGGATGGAGTTGAAGCGTCTCTTCATGTGTTTGGTCCTTTTGTGAAATCTGGATTCCTTTGCCAAGGCAATTGCACCAGTATTGTCACAAAAGATTTTCATTGGACCCGATGCACTAGGTATGACACCTAGATCGGATATGAACTCCTTCATCCAGACTCCTTCATTTGCTGCTTCCGAAGCAGCTATGTATTCCGCTTCACATGTAGATCCCGCTACGACGCTTTGTTTAGAACTGCACCAACTAACAGCTCCACCGTTTAATGTAAACACGTATCCAGTTTGCGATTTAGAATCGTCCGGATCAGTGTCAAAGCTTGCATCAACGTAACCTTTTACGATGAGCTCTTTGTCACTTCCATATACGAGAAACATATCCTTAGTCCTTTTCAGGTATTTCAGGATGTTCTTGACCGCTGTCCAGTGATCCATTCCTGGATTACTTTGGTACCTCCCTGCTAAACTTATAGCAAGGCACACATTAGGTCTGGTACACAGCATTGCATACATGATAGAGCCTATGGCTGATGCATAGGGAACATCTTTCATATTCTCTCTATCTTCTGCAGTGGTCGGGCATTG
>NW_025285895.1:0-1134 GCF_018294505.1 Triticum aestivum
CCGTTTCAAAATGCGGTCAAAACGGCGGGAATGACCGTTCTTAGCTAGTGGTTGAGTCTTGAATTTTTTTTCGTGTTTCTCTGATTAAACAGATTCTTATGTACCTAGAAATGATTTATGGAAAAAATAAAGAGCAAACTACGAGGTAGCTGCAGTTCAAATTTGACCCGCTTCCTATTGAATCGGCGGGAATTTGTCTTTTTCATGAGAGGTGGATCAAAACTTTTGGCACCCAACCATTTTGTCAGTTGTGCATTAAATATGTCCTAGTATTTTATAAAATTGATTTGGTCCAGTTTTGTAAAAAATATATGGTAGGTCCTTCACAAAAAAAACTCATTTCGGCACTCAGAAAATGGAAAATGAATTTTCCGTGCAAAGAAAATGAAAACTCCCTTTTTCAACATTGTTTGGAATTCCAAGATGCACCCTTGTGCACAATATGAGATCATTTGAACAAACTATGCCATGAATGTGGCCATAAGGTTGATCATTTGGCTTGAAAAGCCATGAATCTTCACGCATGATAGCTCGTTTCTGAGAACACTTTTTTTAAAATAATTGACGTATTACAATTTCATAATTTTTGCTGGTAACTTGGCCGTTTCAAAATGCGGTCAAAACGGCGGGAATGACCGTTCTTAGCTAGTGGTTGAGTCTTGAATTTTTTTTCGTGTTTCTCTGATTAAACAGATTCTTATGTACCTAGAAATGATTTATGGAAAAAATAAAGAGCAAACTACGAGGTAGCTGCAGTTCAAATTTGACCCGCTTCCTATTGAATCGGCGGGAATTTGTCTTTTTCATGAGAGGTGGATCAAAACTTTTGGCACCCAACCATTTTGTCAGTTGTGCATTAAATATGTCCTAGTATTTTATAAAATTGATTTGGTCCAGTTTTGTAAAAAATATATGGTAGGTCCTTCACAAAAAAAACTCATTTCGGCACTCAGAAAATGGAAAATGAATTTTCCGTGCAAAGAAAATGAAAACTCCCTTTTTCAACATTGTTTGGAATTCCAAGATGCACCCTTGTGCACAATATGAGATCATTTGAACAAACTATGCCATGAATGTGGCCATAAGGTTGATCATTTGGCTTGAAAAGCCATGAATCTTCACGCATGATAGCTC
>NW_025285896.1:0-1134 GCF_018294505.1 Triticum aestivum
ACCAAACGGTCCCTCCGGAATGCGGTGATTTTTTTGACCACCTCCAAATCACCTCAATTTTGGCACACATGATCTGTTGCACAAACAAAGCTACGTTTCCAAGGTTTTATATTTTTTTTGAATTTATACTGCCCTCTAGACTGACTGATCAAAACATTGGTCTATACCTCAAGGGGGCATTGTAAAATAATTTTTTTCCAAATTTTCTTTCATGGACATGTTTGGCACATGTGGGTCACCATGTCATAAAAGAAATTGGGTGATTTGGAGGTGGTGGAAAAAACCACCTTTGTTCAAAAAATGGCTTAAGTTAGACCAAACGGTCCCCCCGGAATGCGGTGATTTTTTCGACCACCTCCAAATCACCTCAATTTTGGCATACATGATCTCTTGCACAAACAAAGCTAGGTTTCCAAGGTTTTATATTTGTTTTGAATTTTTTTGAATTTATACTGCCCTCTAGACTGACTGATCAAAACATCGGTCTATACCTCAAGGGGGCATTGTAAAATATTTTTTTCCAAATTTTATTTCATGGACATGTATGGCACCTGTGGGTCACCGTGTAAAAGAAAATTTGGGTGATTTGGAGGTGGTGGACAAAATCACCTTTGTTCAAAAAATGGCTTAAGTTAGACCAAACGGTCCCTCCGGAATGCGGTGATTTTTTCGACCACCTCCAAATCACCTCAATTTTGGCATACATGATCTCTTGCACAAACAAAGCTAGGTTTCCAAGGTTTTTTTTTATTTTTTTTGAATTTATACTGCCCTCTAGACTGACTGATCAAAATATCGGTCTATACCTCAAGGGGGCATTGTAAAACATTTTTTTTTCCAAATTTTCTTTCATTGACATGTTTGGCACATGTGGGTCACCGTATCATAGAGAAATTGGGTGATTTGGAGGTGGTGGAAAAAAATCACCTTTGTTCAAAAAATGGCTTAAGTTAAACGGTCCCTCTGGAATGCGTTGATTTTTTCGACCACCTCCAAATGACCTCAATTTTGGCACACATGATCTCTTGCACAAACAAAGCTAGGTTTCCACGATTTTATATTTTTTTTGAATTTTTTTGAATTTATACTGCCCTCTAGACTGACTCATCAAAACATCGGTCTATACCTCAAGGG
>NW_025285897.1:0-1134 GCF_018294505.1 Triticum aestivum
GGATGACAAGGTAGTACAAGTACCAATACCAAACTAACTTATAATCTTTTTACACCTAGCCCTAGTGTTTGTCTGGTAGAAAATCTTGCAGAGGACCAGCTCCCGCTCCTTCTCTTGCTCCAGGTCCCCGAGGTGGTACTGGTGCATCACCCAGTTGGTCCTCTGCTGGTCGAAGTACTTGTTGGTGTGCAGCACCAGAACCTTTTTGCTGCCCATCTGCCGGCCGTTGACCATTACTGGCAAGGTATTGCTGGTCTTGTGCCACATCGCATGCATGCCGCACTCCGACTGTATCTGGCAACGCGTCCACGTGCCCCTTTTGAATGCCCTGGAATTGCGCTGGAAGAAATGCTTGCTTAGGCCACTCAATGTGATACCTGCAGTATTGTCGAATACATGTTTTAGTGTACGTAGTTGGCATTTTCATAACATCTTTGGCATGTTGCATTCACTCGTTTCACTTTTTATTAACTGTCAAATTGTAATTGCTTCACTAAGTCTGCGTCTAAAAATAAAAATAGATCTATAAATAAAGGAATATGTTTGTGCAAGTAGACGATCGATCGGTGTCTTACCTGGAAGTTTCTCAGGATGGGTGTAGCATATGCCGTGCTCGCTGTCGATGGTTGGTATGAACAAATCGATGAGAGGGTGAGATCTCGCACTGTCAGCACTCACTTTGGCCTCAAGGTGCTCGATCAGCTCCTAATCAATGGGATCAAACTTGACGCCAGCCGGCAGCACCGACCAATCCTTCTTGGACCTGCATCGGTTAATTCTAGTTATATGGTACTCAATGTATGATCAATCGACTATTTTAATTGAATGATGAAAGATTTCAACAGATAAGTGGTACTCCAAATCTGAAGTCCAGAATACCCAAACACGCTGCCGGGATTCTTGTGTCACCTCACACGGAGCATGTTGTCACGTCAATTCAATGTGTGGACATGATGAATAATTTGACCGACGTATACTAGTACTGCTACTGTACTACTTACTAGTCATATTTACTGTCACATTTTAACCATAGGTTTAACTAACAAGTACACACTTGAAGGCTAATATATATATATATATACATACATACATATATATATATATATATATATATATATATATATATATATATAT
>NW_025285898.1:0-1134 GCF_018294505.1 Triticum aestivum
TCATACTAGATTTACTAAAAGATTAAGTCGACATTATTTCTTTCACTTTTTTGTATAATCCATTGTGCACACAATAGTGGGTCGGATGATTGATTTCACTGGAATTTGCGCGTACTCAAGTCATGGCTGATGCAAAGTTAATTTACAGTTTTCTTTTGCTGCTATTCAGTACTTCATAAATCTATTTTGCGTAATTGATTGAATGGATTTTCTTTTGTGGTTTCATATGATGAGTTTGTCAAGATCCGGATTAAGTATACGCATGTGGTATTAGGTATCACCTGCTATTAAATAACATTCATGCATCAAATGTAGTGATATTGATTCATTTCTTAATACTTCATCAATTTGGCAAATGTCAGAGATAATTGAAGGTGGTATATATGTCCGCTATATAACCACTACGACACAAATATACTATTAGAGATGTGTTCTCCAACTGACAAAAGACATCTTGATACAACATAGGAGGCTTAGAATTATTTCTAAGAAGAGTAATCGTGCTTTGCACGTGCAAACTTACTAGTAGTTAATAAGATCAGATGCGTGTTAATCACTAATACTCTCCAAACGTGCATCTGCTTTCAGTGCTCGCTGCTACCAAGATACTGGAAGACGGGTGCACCAAATATATACGCATGGATATATTTGATATATGAGAACAAAGGTACTAAAAGAAAATCACTTGTATAGTTTTATAAACAGAAGGGTCGCACCACGTCGGTCTTATCAAAGTATCACTAGGATTCAAAGTTATTCTCACATAATTATGATGGCACACATTATCTTTTCCTTATCAAATGGAGTCCAAACTACTGTGCGAGGCGACCAAATCAGGCCCCAGCATTGCAACCCTACCACCATGGCAAGGAGGACAACAAGACCTTCAAACAAGATGGTCATCAGCCCAGCATTTCAACACTACCACCATGGCAAGGAGGACAACAAGACCTTACAAACAAGATGGTCATCAGCCGAGGCCACCGTCATGGCATGAACGCCGATATAACTCCGCCGCCACCCGATGGCCAATATCAAACCTTACCAAATCTGGCACCATATGCATAGGCGGGTTATAGCAAAGTGGGTACTCAAAGAGAAACAAATCCATCATGTGACCAACAATAATTTTGG
>NW_025285899.1:0-1134 GCF_018294505.1 Triticum aestivum
TTTAGTTTAGGATTAGTTTAAATTTAATCAACTCTGTTAATTAACCCTGACACTGACAGTGGGCCCCAGCGCCACTAATCTTTTTAATTAGGATTAAACTAACCCTGTTTAACCCCCTGTCACTGACGTGTGGACCCCACACGTCAGGTTTGACCCGGACCAGCCCAGTTGACTGCTGACGTCATGCTTACTCAATGCTGACGCAATATATAATTTCTGGATTTAAATTAAATCAGGAAATTCCAGAAATTGTTTTAAACTTCAAAAATTCATAACAATTCAACCGTAGCTCAGATTAAAATAATTTATATATGAAAAATTATCAGAAAAATGCAATCTTTCCATCTGTACTAGTTTCATGCATGAAAAACCAACTTATACATGCTGAATATGGAAAAACACATTATGGCATATATAAGAGACTTAATTTAGAAATGCATTTGAACCTTTGGTTCAAATGGACTTCAAACCAATTGAACACTAGTTGCATTAGCTCAACAGCATCACATCTACATGCCATGTTCATGCATCATATTGTTGCATATGATTGTGTTTTGATTGCCGGCACCGTTCCTTCTCGATAGGTCCTACTCCGGAGACGTTCCAGAGTACCTGTCTGTGAAGCAGTGCCTCCCTTGTTGATTTACCAGGCAAGCAAACCCCCTTGTTCATTTCGATAAAACCCTACTCTCTCGCTCCTGCTCTCAGTTATTGCATTAGGACAACAACGGTTCATCTGCTACTTTGTGCTGCGGTAGTTGAACCCATTCCTCTGCATGACCTGTCATTGCCACAGTAAATAGTTGAAACCCACTAGCATGTGTAGGAGTTGATTGAAGCCACTGATGTGTTCCTACCATGCTATGCCTGCTATTGCTTAGAGTTGTGTCAGGTCTGATTCATTGGGAATGAATTGGAGTGTTACGATATGTTCTGATGCTGAGAGTGAAGTGTGTGAACACGATTTGGTAAAGGTAGCGGTGAGAGGCCATGTAGGAGTACATGGTGGGTTGTCTCACTGGAACCATCCTTAAGCACTGAGTTCTATGTATGTTGTCCAATGACTCGATACTACCACACATTGGAATGCTTAAGTGCCCCTCTCGACTTATTAGCCAACTTGATCTCTGTCCA
>NW_025285900.1:0-1134 GCF_018294505.1 Triticum aestivum
TGTAACTCCAAATTGGACAAATTATATATGAAAAATGATCAGAAAAATCCAATCTATCCATCTGTACTATTTTCATGCATGATCAAACAAGTTAAATTGATGTTTTAAGCAGAACAAGGAAAAGCACTTTAAAAGGCCATATTTGAATTTGAAATTTGAATCCTTGATTCAAATTTGTTCAAACCCTTCTGGTTTTAGTTGCATTAGCCCAATACACTCATTTTGCCATGTTTCATGCATGCATCATATTGTTGCACATTGTTTGGTGATGGTTGTATATCGATGTCCCTTGCGACAGGTTCTGCCTCCGAAGAGTACCCTGATTACCCTAGCGAAGAACCGTATCAGTGCATCGAACCGTCAGGCAAGCAACCAACCATTTGATCATATCGATACAATCCCATGTTCTCGCTCCTGCTCTCTTTTACTGCATTAAGACAACGTGATTCAAACTGCTGTGTGCTACGGTAATTGAACCCATTTCCTCTGCATGACCTGTCATTGCCACAGTAACTAGATGAAACTCACTAGCATGTGTAGGAGTTGATTGAGCCATATGTATGTGTTGTTCCTACCTTGCTATGCCTGCTATGCTTAGAGTCGTGTCAGGTCTGGTTCGTCTGGGTGATGGGCTAGAGTGAAATGGTTATGTCGGTAATGAGAGTGGTGTGGTGAACACGATTTGGTAAAGGTATCGATGAGAGGCCATGTAGGAGTACATGGTGGGTTGTTTCATTGAAGCCGACCTTAAGCACTGAGATCTGTATGCGTGATTTAAGATACAGCTACTACCATGCATTGGGCCCTGAAATATGACCCCGCTCGACTTCTTATTCACCCTAGCTCTCTGTCCAGGAGTTGCAAGTAGTTTCTGGTGTTTGTAGCCTACTGGAGGCCGTGGACAGCGCTGACCGTAGGGGTGGGCTGTGATGCGGTAGGTACGTGGCCGGGTGTACCGAATACCCGTTAGGTATCTCGGGAACCCTGTTCACATCGTTCGGGGCCGTATGGGAAACCTCGGCTGGACTCCCTGCGGATGGAACCTGAATAGGCGATAAACCTGGACTAGAGGCTTAAGTGTTTAGGTAGGTCGTGGTCTACACCCACGTCGGCTTTCGCTTGAAGTCTGCCGAG
>NW_025285901.1:0-1134 GCF_018294505.1 Triticum aestivum
CCCCCCGATCCGATCTGGATCGGGGCTCGACCCACCCCGCCGCCAAGACGCCGCCTGCCGCCGCCCGAAGTACTTCCTCCAGCCCGAGGACGCCGTCGCCCTCCACCTCGCTTCCTCGTCTCCCTCCTGCGCCTCCCCCTCTTCCCCGATCTGGATGCGCCATCACCCGAGTACCTCGCCGGAGGCCACGACGTCGGGACCACCTCGCCGGACTGCTTCCTCTCCGCCGATCGTCCCCGTCTTCCTCCTCCACGAACGGAGCTGCTCCGCCTCGTCGCGCCGACCCCGACACCTCCCCGAGCACACTGCCTTCCCCCTGCAGCTCCCCTGTGAGGAACCCCCCTCATATCCTCCCTTCCCTCCTCCCGTGCGGCCACCGTTCGCTACCCCCTCGCGCGCACGTGCACACCGCCGTACCCGTTCCCCGCGCTCGCCGTCACGCCTCCGGCCGGCCCAGTGCTTGCGCTCACCGTGCCTGGACCGGCGCCCCGCTCGCCCCTACCGTCCCGACCAACCACCGCGCTCACCGCGGTCCCCGCGCAGGCCACGCCCACCTCTTGCAGCCATCGCCGCCGACTGCAATCGCCGGCGCCTCCATTGGCCTGGGCGGGCGCCCAAACGGGCTGGCGCCCACACGCCCGTAACCCGTTCGCCCGTGGCTGTTTGGCCCCCTGGGCCAATGACAAGGGGCCCCACGCCCCCTGAACGTTTAAAAAAAGGATTAAAGAAGATAAATAAGTAAAAGAATAAAAATAATAATAAATAAAATTATTAATTAATTAATTAAATTAATTGTGTTTAATTAACCTAGTAACTAATTAGACTAATTAACTACTGTTAATTAACATAACTAATCTGTTAACTAAACTAATTAACCTGGTTAATTAGTTATCAGACAATGACATGTGGGTCCCACTGGACCCACCTGTCTGTTTGACTAGTCAACCGACCAGTTGACCCGCTGACATCACTCTGATGTCATGCCTGCGTCATCATTCACTGTTATGGATAATGTTGGGTTTAAATAAATAATTAAAATCAGAAAATGATTTAAATCTTTAGAAAAATCATATCTTTTAATCCGTAATTCGGATGAAAATACTTTCTACATGAAAGTTGCTCAGAACGACGAGA
>NW_025285902.1:0-1134 GCF_018294505.1 Triticum aestivum
TATCCTTCACCAATTAAATTGATGACAATCAACGGATTTGGCATACTACTTATTCTCGTAGAAAGGATTAAAAGAGATATATCAAAACTTGAGAAGGTCTTCAACGAACCACCGGTAGGATTGGAACAACAAATGAATTGATATGATGAACAAGGAAGAGAGATCTTGAAAGAACCACCGTAAGAATTGAAAATGATCGAAGTAGGGGTGCATCACCGGTAAGAATTAGCAAATGAACGAAGGTGCTTGAGACAAACTAGATACATGAGAACAAAGAGATCAAGAACTGATTAGAGGATATTCGATAGATGCACCGGCAAGATAGGAGAATGATAACTGACGGCCGAGAATGAATAAACCTGAATTGATGGACTCCGGATGACAAACTGAGAAGACTCTTGAATATCTCCTGATGGGTGAAAAAGATTCTCACCATCGAAAACAATTATGAGAGGATGGCAACAATCTAGCACCATGAATCTTGAAGAGAATAGAGCAAGATTAAAGAGAAACTCTTCTTCGGTCTTCAAATGATGAGAATGACAACGAGAAACACCACCAAGAATTATTGAGGCACACCGGAAGAATCAAAAGCGAAGAGGTTGAGCCAACTATGAAAAGAATTTGAAAGATCTTGGAGAAAAGCATTTGACTAATGATAACTCATTCTTACGTCAAACGTGGAGAAGAATTTAGGATAGCTCTGGGAAAATAGAAGAGTCAGGTAAGATCCTGGGAAAAGACCTGTGGGTTAGGGCCCACTCAAAAGAACACCGTTGAAAAGATTTAAAAGAGATGTTGCACCGGTTGAATTAAATGACTTGAATGAGATACCAATCTCGAAAGAGCTTGAACGAATGCAGAGTGGAAACACGAATCTTCGAGATATCTTGAGCACTCCGGAACAATTTAATAGCGAGAGATGGATGATTAAGAGGTGCACCGGCATAAGAAAAGCATTGGAAAAAAAAGAAAAGGAGTATGCTTAATACCAAAGCTTGAATTAAATCCACCGGAGAAGAAAAGAACGAGGAATGACGAACTTGAAGCTCCATTAGAATCTTCATGAGAATCACCGGATAAGAATATTGACGGAAAAGAATGGAGAAACTTCCCATCAATAAAATGGATACT
>NW_025285903.1:0-1134 GCF_018294505.1 Triticum aestivum
CACCAGAGTGGTACGGCAACCCTGTCCTGGAAATCATGTTGTTAGACAACAATGAACCTTCGAACTATGAAGAAGCAATGACGGGCCCAGATTCCAACAAATGGCTTGAAGCCATGAAATCCGAGATAGAATCCATGTATGAAAACAAAGTATGGACTTTGACAGACTTGCCCGATGATCGGCGAGCGATAGAAAACAAATGGATCTTTAAGAAGAAGACGGACGCGGATGGTAATGTTACCATCTATAAAGCTCGACTTGTCGCTAAGGGTTATCGACAGGTTCAAGGGATTGACTACGACGAGACATTCTCTCCCGTAGCGAAGCTAAAGTCCGTCCGAATCATGTTAGCAATTGCCGCATACTATGATTATGAGATATGGCAGATGGACGTCAAAACAGCATTCCTTAACGGGCATCTTAAGGAAGAACTGTATATGATACAGCCGGAAGGTTTTGTCGATCCTCAGAACGCTAACAAAGTATGCAAGCTCCAGTGATCCATTTATGGACTGGTGCAAGCATCTCGGAGTTGGAACATTCGCTTTGATGAGATGATCAAAGCGTTTGGGTTTATGCAGACTTATGGAGAAGCCTGCGTTTACAAGAAAGTGAGTGGGAGCTCTGTAGCATTTCTCATATTATATGTAGATGACATACTCCTGATGGGAAATAATATAGAATTTCTAGACAGCATTAAGGCCTACTTGAATAAGTGTTTTTCAATGAAGGACCTTGGAGAAGCTGCTTATATATTAGGCATCAAGATCTATAGAGATAGATCGAGACGCCTCATAGGTCTTTCACAAAGTACATACCTTGATAAGATTTTGAAGAAATTCAGAATGGATCAGTCCAAGAAGGGGTTCTTGCCTATGTTACAAGGTATGAGACTGAGCTCAGCTCAGTCACCGACCACGGCAAAAGATAAAGAAGAGATGAGTGTCATCCCCTATGCTTCAGCCATAGGATCTATTATGTATGCCATGCTGTGTACCAGACCCGATGTAAACCTTGCCGTAAGTTTGGTAGCAAGATACCAAAGTAATCCCGGCAAGGAACACTGGACAGCGGTCAAGAATATCCTGAAGTACCTGAAAAGGACAAAGGACATGTTTCTCGTTTATGGAGGAG
>NW_025285904.1:0-1134 GCF_018294505.1 Triticum aestivum
ATAGCCTGGAGATACCCTTGTGCTCCCGGAAGTGATCCTGGCATATACCGGAAATCAGAGTCCCGAAATAACCCAGATCTGACTCGCATAATGGTCATCATAGAGTAGGCGGCGTCCTGCACAACCATCTCAATAGTAACCCCGAGTCCATAGGAGCAGTGAAGAGGCTCGGTGGATCCAGGATAAGATGGAAATATCCTGACAGTGCAGAGATACTGGCTTTGATTAAAATCTCGGAATTGCTCTTCGACCGTGTACTCGGGATACCAGCGGTATCCAGCCTCAGTCATTACCCTGACCAACTTGGCAGTATGGCCGGGTACATCTAGGCATCGAGTCAGGCGAACCACTTGATTGAGGTCGCGAGTGGCCATCTGAAAGCACAATCATAATGCAAAGGCATTAGAACTTCTAGCAAAATTTCGGCAGCATAACAGCTGTAAATGCTCAAAAAGGATTTTGAGACATTTGACAAAGGATTTCGTACACACTCAACATCATCATATCAAAATTCTGAAACCATTCTAACAACATAAGGTGGTAGTAGAACTGAACTAGGCTTGAATCCATCAACTTATAAGGTACTACTGATTAGTAACTCGTGATCCTGATAGAGAGAACAGATCCTAATTCCTTAACCCCCGGTGGAAGAATGGACTGACTCAGATCAGAAGGTCATAAGATAAAGGAGTAAAAAAGAGCCTTACGTTCCAACCCACAAACAATTCCCCTACATATAACTAAAGAATTTCTAGACTCAACATCGACCAGTTTGGCTTGGAGAACCTACAGGCAGTCCGGCTCTGATGCCAACGCTGTCAGGACCCCGACTCGATGTCACATCGATCTAGCCGGTAACACCTCATATCACTTTGCGGCCTCACGCACGGTATCCCCACGGGTGTCGCCTTACCTTTGCCCAGGACCGTTTGCGCCTTTTGGCTCACGTATATGATAGTGTCGCTAGCATCCATATGATAAGGAGCCCGGGCTGACATGACTAGTCGTAAACCCAAAGTGGCACAGACTTACAGGGACAGGCATCCATGACCCAGCTTCGAACGTGTCGGTCATCAGCAAGTGGGTCCGGGCTGTAGCACTGGGCTAGCAGGACTCCGGTAAACCGGGCTGTAG
>NW_025285905.1:0-1134 GCF_018294505.1 Triticum aestivum
GGGGGGGGGGGTAGCAATGCCACCGGAGCATCGCACCGGGCCCTTATACATGCGGGGTGGTGTGGTGGCATGTCCGAAGAGGCGGGACGCGTCTCCGGGGCGTGGCCCCCCTCACGGACGGCGATGCCACGGTAGTAGACGTTCCGCGGTAACGATGCGGCGTCAATATTACTAAATACTCAGAGCACGATAAAATCATGATTTTTTTGCACGACGTGGCACATGTGCTATAGGAACGATGATATTTTTTCATAATTTTTGGTGATGGAGAAGTATCCGAAAAATTCCCTCCACGTGGATTGCCCTTCGCGCGTCTACGGCTGTGGCCGGCGGCCTCCGGGGGCTAGCATGCCGCCAAATCTTGCGTTGGCGGCCTCTCACAAGTCTGGAAGTGTTGTCGCGGTTGCAAACGCCCGGCACGCTTGTCCGGAGTGTGCCCCCCTCACGGACGGCGCTGCCGCCGGCACCTGGAGGGGGGAAACGGACGCGTGGGGTCTACACGAAGGGGATCTTGCTGTGGGTCTGCCCCGGATGTTGCTCCAAAGTGTTCCTATGGGCTGACCTAATACAACCGGGTGGGGAGGTCCACTGGTCAAAGCCCGTCCGTGCAAAGTCAAAGGGGCAGATCCCGTGGTCAAACGCTACAGGGTTAGGCGGGACGAGGGCACTGGGGGGTAGCAATGCCACCGGAGTGTCGCACCGGGCCCTCATACATGCGGGGTGGTGTGGTGGCATGTCCGAAGAGACGGGACACATCTCCGGGGCGTGGCCCCCCTCACGGACGGCGATGACACGGTAGTAGATGTTCTGCGGTAACGATGCGGCGTCAATATTACTAAATACTCGGAGCGCGATAAAATCATGATTTTTTTGCATGACGTGGGCACATGTGCTATAGGAATGATGGTATTTTTTCATAATTTTTGGTGATGGAGAAGTATCCGAAAAATTCCCTCTACGCGGATTGCCCTTCGCGCGTCTACGGCTGTGGCCGGCGGCCTCCGGGGGCTAGCATGCCGCCAAATCCTGGGTCGGCCGCCTCTCACAAGTCTGGAAGTGTTGTCGCGGTTGCAAACGCCCGGCACGCATGTCCGGGGTGTGCCCCCCTCACGAACGGCGCTGCCGCCGGCACCT
>NW_025285906.1:0-1134 GCF_018294505.1 Triticum aestivum
GCAAGATAAGCGTGAGTGCTATGGACGGCGTTCTCGTAGGGAGACGAGAGCGGATCCATAGTGGTGTATTGATATGGTGAATATGTGGACTCGTGTGCGCCACCTCAAAAGAGTTACATTGCAGTCGTAGTTCAGGATAGCCACCGAGTCAAAGCTGGCTTGCTGCAGTTAAACCCCACCATCCCCTTTGTTGATAATGATGCATATGTAGTTAGCTCTGATGTAAGTCTTGCTGGGTACATTTGTACTCACGTTTGCCTATTTTATGTTTTTGCAGAGAGACTTCGGTCTCGCTAGTAGTTCCGCGTGGACTTCGACGTTTAGCTTGATACCTCAGCTACGATCTTGTGCCCTCGGCAGGATCTGATAGATAGTCAGGCTTCTCAGCCTTTTTCATTTATAGATGTCTGTACTCAGACATGATAGCTTCCGCTTGTGCTTTGACTTGTATGCTCTGATTGTTGGGTCATGAGACCCATGTTTGTAATATCTCGCTCCTCGGAGCCTACTGAATAAATTACTTGAGTCGTAGAGTCATGTTGTGATGCCATGTTGTATTTGCACATATCGAGCATATTGTGTGTATGTTATTGAAATGCTTGGTATGTGTGGAATCTGACCATCTAGTTGCTTATCTTTAGTAGCCTCTCTTACTGGGAAATGTCTCCTAGTGTTTCCACTGAGCCATGGTAGCTTGCTACTGCTACGGAACACTTAGGCTGGCCGGCATGTGTCCTTCTTCGTTCCTGTGTCTGTCCCTTCGGGGAAATGTCACGCGATGAATACCGGAGTCCTGTTAGCCCGCTACAGCCCGGTTCACCGGAGTCCTGCTAGCCCAGTGCTACAGCCTGGATTCACTCGCTGATGACCGACACGTTCGATGCTGGGTCATGGATGCCTGTCCCTGTAAGTCTGTGCCACTTTGGGTTTACGACTAGCCATGTCAGCCCGGGCTCCTTATCATATGGATGCTAGCGACACTGTCATATACATGTGCCAAAAGGCGCAAACGGTCCCGGGCTAAGGTAAGGCGACACCCGTGGGAATACCGTGCGTGAGGCCGCAAAGTGATATGAGGTGTTACATGCTAGATCGATGTGGCATTGAGTCGGGGTCCTGACAGCGTTGGTATCA
>NW_025285907.1:0-1134 GCF_018294505.1 Triticum aestivum
CAGCAAGACTTACATCAGATCCTACATACATGCATAGTATCAAGAAGGGTTGGTGGAGTTATTGCAGCAAGCCAGCTTTGACTCATGGCTAGGCTATCCTACGATACTCCAACTTGAAATAGTTTTGCGCACACGAGTCCACTATTCACCACTTCAATACACTACCGAGGATCCACCTCCGTCTTCCTACGGAAGAGCCATCCTCGGCACTCACACTTATCTTGAGGCTTTTAGTAGTTTCCATTTACTTGTCTATGAACTGTATAGGCAACCAAGTAGTCCTTTACCGCGGACGCGGCTATTCGAATAGATTATGATAACCCTGCAGGGGTGTACTTCGTCATACATGTTTCCACCACTTAGCGTCTGCACACGACATGTGCTCGGCAGACTTCAAGCGAAAGCCGACGTGGGTGTAGACCACGACCTACCTAAACACTTAAGCCTCTAGTCCAGGTTTATCGCCTATTCAGGTTCCATCCGCAGGGAGTCCGGCCGAGGTTTCCCATAGGGCCCCGAACGATGTGAACAGGGTTCCCGAGATACCTAACGGGTATTCGGTACACCGTGCCACGTACCTACCGCATCACAGCCCACCCCTACGGTCAGCGCTGTCCACGGCCTCCAGTAGGCTACAAACACCAGAAACTACTTGCAACTCCTGGACGGAGAGCTAGGGTGAATAAGAAGTCGAGCGGGGTCATATTTCAGGGCCCAATGCATGGTAGTAGCTGATTCTTAAATCACACATACAGATCTCAGTGCTTAAGGTCGGCTTCAATGAAACAACCCACCATGTACTCCTACATGGCCTCTCATCGATACCTTTACCAAATCGTGTTCACCACACCACTCTCATTACCGACATTAACATTTCACTCTAGCCCATCACCCAGATGAACCAGACCTGACACGACTCTAAGCATAGCAGGCATAGCAAGGTAGGAACAACACATACATATGGCTCAATCAACTCCTACACATGCTAGTGGGTTTCATCTAGTTACTGTGGCAATGACAGGTCATGCAGAGGAAATGGGTTCAACTACCGTAGCACACAGCAGTTTGAATCGCGTTGTCTTAATGCAGTAAAAGAGAGCAGGAGCGAGAACATGGGATTGTATCGATATGATC
>NW_025285908.1:0-1134 GCF_018294505.1 Triticum aestivum
CTGGCACTCGTTACAGTCAATCCATGTGCTGCCGCAGCTGCTATGATATCGGGGTCATCCGGACCGGCGGCTTTCACTATAAGCGGGGCAATCGATTGTTTACTTTGTTCCCCGAGCTGGGCAACTCGTTTCCCGCTTTTTTTACTTTCTAATTCCGTTTTCTCGGCCTCCTCCAAGGCTTTGTTCTCCTGGTTCTCCGCCCGCTCTTTCTTCTCCTTCAACATGAGTGCCTGCCTACGAAGTTCACGTGCATAGTCGTCAGGCAGATTCTTCGCGGCTTGGGACGGTGTGCTCAAAAATGACTTAGCCCACTTCTTTTGCTCATCAGAAAATACTGGCTTGGGCTCGGGCTCTCTTTTCTTCTTGCAGTCCGCCTTCCATTTCTCATGATCAGCAGCCGCGGCCGCGGCAGTTTCCTCGGCACTACGTTCCCAAGGCCTTGTGGGGAGAGGCTTCAGTGATGGCTCCAGTACCTTTGTGGTCTTAGGTACATAAGGGTCCGGGTTAATAATCCAGGACTGCTTCTGCTTCTTTGCCGGAGGTGGATTGGGGGGCGGCGTCTGATCACCCGCCGGACGAGGACTGGGGGCGGCGTCTGATCACCCGCCGGACGTTGTGGACTGGGGGGCGTCGGCTGACGTGACGGAGGTGTAGGTGAACCGCCACCACCACCACCATCACCACCACCACCGCCACCGCCACCGCCACCACCACCACCGTAGGGGGGTGGACTTGTTGTCCTTGGCGCCTCTCCTGGAAACTTGATAAACTTCTTTTGCCATAGAATGAAATGGCGCTTGACATCTCCAAGTCTTTTCTCCCCTTCAGGTGTAGCAATGTCAATCTCCAGGTCCTCAAACCCTTGGACTATGTCCTCCACCGTGACACGAGCATAGCCATCTTGAATGGGGTTGTTGTGGTGGAGTGCTCCAGGTAAACATGGTAAAGCACTGCCGATGGCTACCTTCATGGACATGTTCCCGATAGGATAATACAGATGACATTCTTTCATCTCCTTTATATCGTCCACGGGGTAGCGAGGAGGCTCCGGTGCAGTAATTTCGACCACCAGAGGCTCCGGTGCAGTAATTTCGATCGTCGGTGCATCTGCACCAGCCGGTGGGGCCTCCGTGG
>NW_025285909.1:0-1134 GCF_018294505.1 Triticum aestivum
ATGACTAACAAAATAGGAAATGATGTCAGAAAGTGTTGAAAATTGATGACGTCGCTTTGAATGGTGCGTACGGGACGCAAAAAAAGTCTGGAGTTGTAATAAGTTTAAAAAAATGAAGTGCCAGTGTAACAGATGAGTTCTCGTCCGAAACCCTGATACTCCGAAAGAGATTATCCAGTTTGTACCTGAAGTGCGTCCAGTTTTTGCCGTAACCCTCTCTACTCTTTTGCACAAGCTATGTGGGTGAAATGATGATACCATGCCAAGTTTCAACATTTTCAGAGTTCATTTTGTAGTGATTTTCAATTTCACGGTCATTTAGCTCTCTAAACAAATCGGTAAATGACTAACAAAATAGGAAATGATGTCAGAAAGTGTTGAAAATTGATGACGTGCTTTGAATGGTGCGTACAGAACACAAAAAAGGCTGGAGTTCTAACAAGTTTAAAAAAATGAAGTGCCCATGTAACAGATGAGTTCTCGTCCGAAACCCTGATACTCGGAAAGAGATTGTCCAGTTTGTACACGAAGTGCGTCCAGTTTTTGCCATAACCCTCTCTACTCTTTTGCACATGCTATGTGGGTGAAATGATGATACCATGCCAAGTTTCGACATTTTCAGAGTTCATTTTGTAGTGATTTTCAATTTCACTGTCATTTAGCTCCCTAAACAAATCGGTAAATGACTAAAAAATAGCAAATGATGTCAGAAAGTTTTGAAAATTGATGACGTCGCTTTGAATGGTGCGTACGGAACGCAAAAAAAGTCTGGAGTTGTAATAAGTTTAAAAAAATGAAGTGCCAGTGTAACAGATGAGTTCACGTCCAAAACCGTGATACTCGGAAAGAGATTGTCCAGTTTGTACACGAAGTGCGTCCAGTTTTTGCCGTAACCCTCTCTACTCTTTTGCACATGCTATGTGGGTGAAATGATGATACCATGCCAAGTTTCGACATTTTCAGAGTTCATTTTGTAGTGATTTTCAATTTCACGGTTTTTTAGCTCTCTAAATAAATCGGTAAATGACTAAAAAATAGCAAATGATGTCAGAAAGTTTTGAAAATTGATGACGTCGCTTTGAATGGTGCGTACGGAACGCAAAAAAAGTCTCGAGTTGTAATAAGTTTAAAAAA
>NW_025285910.1:0-1134 GCF_018294505.1 Triticum aestivum
CTATAATGGCGAGTGTCTCAAAACTCTTCTTAGCTCAAACTGACAGGATGGGCACGAAATTTTTTCGACCAATTTTTTTTTTTTTTTTTTTGACTGCCCGGACCCAAAAACTGGAAACGGGTCAAAAAAAACTTGCTATAATGGCACCTGTCTCAAAACACTCAGAAACACCTAAAAATAGGATAGCCAGAAAATTTTTCGAAAAATGCGTTTTCGAAAAATTTTGGGCCTAAACGGAGCGTGGCTACCCGACTCTTTTTTTTTCTTTTTTTTTTCCGAGACCTACTCCGGCAAGGAAACTCGAATCGGAATCTAGATTGATCCCGAAAACAAACCTAATAAGCAAGGAACTCGGATTGGTGGTGGATATATGGTGGTGGTGTATGGCAGCGGTGGTGGTAGCGGTGGTAATATATGGATATGGATCGGTGGTGGTATATGGGCACGGATTCGGAGCGGTGGCGGATAAGCGGTGGTGGTAGATGGCAGGGGCGATGATGATGGTGCGGCGGCGGCGTGACAACTTATGACCAGAACTCGAAACTCTAAAAGACTAGACTCTAAGACCAGCAACTAGACACGACGATGCAACCGCAAATTCAACAAAGCAAAACCCTAAAAAGATTATGCAAAGGCTCAGATTGGTTCGGATATGATGAACTAACCCTAATTTTTTTTTGTGGCTTTTTCGTGGACTGTAGGTATGAAGAACAGATTCGATCTAAACTACGAAAAACTGTAAAATCTCACCGAGCAACCTGGAAATCTGATACCACTTGATAGAGGCAAAGGTGTCCCGTCTTTCGATGAGATGGTGGATTTCGCTTTGGTGGAAGTCGACTTTGACGATCCGACTACGAACGTGCGAGGACGTCGCGCCTTAGCAATCGCTAAACCAACTCCGAGAGGTTATTGACCACGCCAGAGCACGATCAACCTGACCACGAGGGTCTGTTTCCTGCGAGCAAACGAAAGAACAAGCAAGAAACTAAGATTGCAATCTGGATATTGCGAATATAAGATGAAAGCTTTATTGATCAAGGTGGGGTTCTGTGACGCCTTTGTCTGGTCGTTGAACACAAACGAAGTACGCGAAGTTGCAGCTATGGCGAACTTTTAATCTAAACAAAACCC
>NW_025285911.1:0-1134 GCF_018294505.1 Triticum aestivum
CTATGAGATTATGCAACTCCCGTTTACCGGAGGAACACTTTGTGTGCTACCAAACGTCACAACGTAAATGGGTGATTATAAAGGTGCTCTACAGGTGTCTCCAAAGGTACTTGTTGGGTTGGCGTATTTCGAGATTAGGATTTGTCACTCCGATTGTCGGAGAGGTATCTCTGGGCCCACTCGGTAATGCACATCACTATAAGCCTTGCAAGCATTGTGACTAATGAGTTAGTTGCGGGATGATGTGTTACGGAACGAGTAAAGAGACTTGCCGGTAACGAGATTGAACTAGGTATCGAGATACCGACGATCAAATCTCGGGCAAGTAACATACCGGTGACAAAGGGAACAACGTATGTTGTTATGCGATCTGACCGATAAAGATCTTCGTAGAATATGTGGGAGCCAATATGGGCATCCAGGTCCTGCTATTGGTTATTGACCGGAGACGTGTCTCGGTCATGTCTACATAGTTCTCGAACCCGTAGGGTCCGCACGCTTAACGTTACGATGACAGTTTTATTGAGTTTTGATGTACCGAAGGAGTTCGGAGTCCCGGATGAGATCGGGGATATGACGAGGAGTCTCGAAATGGTCGAGACGTAAAGATTGATATATTGGACGATTATATTCGGACTTCGAAAAGGTTCCGAGTGATTCGGGTATTTTTCGGAGTACCGGAGAGTTACGGGAATTCGTATTGGGCCTTAATGGGCCATACGGGAAAGGAGAGAAAGGCCTCAAAAGGTGGCCGCACCCCTCCCCATGGTCTGGTCCGAATTGGACTAGGGAAGGGGGGCGCACCCTTCCTTCTTTCTCCTTCCCCCTTCCCTTCTCCTACTCCCACAAGGAAAGGAGGAGTCCTACTCCCGGTGGGAGTAGGACTCCCCCCCTATGGCGCGCCTCTCCCCTTGGCCGGCTGCCTCCCCCTTGCTCCTTTATATACGGGGGCAGGGGGGCACCCCAGAGACACAACAATTGATCCTTGAGATCTCTTAGCCGTGTGCGGTGCCCCCCTCCACCATATTACACCTCGATAATACCGTTGCGGAGCTTAGGCGAAGCCCTGCGTCGGTGGAACATCATCATCGTCACCACGCCGTCGTGCTGACGAAACTCTCCCTCAACACTCGG
>NW_025285912.1:0-1134 GCF_018294505.1 Triticum aestivum
AAGAAAACAGGCACAACCACCATTATCTGCCAAGAGCGCACCTGCGGGGCCTGCACAGCGTTCTTCTTCTTCCATGGCATCAACAGGGCACACAAGTGATATTATTTGTCGTCGTTGTAAGGGAGGAGGTCATTATGCGAGGGAATGCAAATCTCCGCGTGTGATGATTGCTACCGCGGATGGTGGATATGAGTCCGCTAGTGACTATGATGAGGAGACATTGGCTCTTATTACACGTGAAGAACATGGTGGAGATGATTCTGATCATGAGACGCAATACATGGCTCCTGAAGACGCTGACAGGTATGAATGTTTAGTTGCTCAACGTGTTTTGAGTGTGCAGGTCACACAAGCTGAGCAAAATCAGAGGCACAATTTGTTCCATACCAAGGGAGTTGTGCAGGAACGTTCTGTGCGCGTCATAATAGACGGAGGGAGCTGCAACAACTTGGCTAGCATGGAGATGGTGGAGAAGCTTTCTCTCACCACAAGACCACATCCACATCCTTACTACATCCACTGGTTCAACAACAGCGCCAAGGTTAAGGTAACACGTACTGTTCGTGTGCATTTTAGTATCTCTACATATGCTGATTATGTTGATTGTGATGTGGTACCTATGCAAGCATGTTCCTTATTACTTGGTAGACCATGGCAATTTGATAAAAATTCTGTACACCATGGTAGAAACAATCACTATACTCTTGTTCATAAGGATAATATTACTTTGCTTCCTATGACTCCTGATTCCATTTTGAAAGATGATATTAATAGAGCTAATAAAGCACAACAGGAGAAGAATAAGAGTGAAAATCAGATTGTGGCAAAAGAATTTGAGCAACAAATGAAGCCTAATAATAAACCATCTAGTGTTGCTTCTGAAATTAAATTGAAAAGTGCATGTTTATTTGCCACCAAATCTGATATTGATGAGCTAGATTTCAGCAAATCTGTTTGCTATGCTTTTGTGTGCAAAGAGGCATTATTTTCATTCGAGGACGTGCCTTCCTCTTTGCCTCCTGCTGTCACTAACATTTTGCAGGAGTTCGCTGACGTTTTTCCACAAGACGTGCCACCGGGATTACCGCCTATTCGAGGGATTGAGCATCAGATTGACTTAATTCCCGGTGCTTC
>NW_025285913.1:0-1134 GCF_018294505.1 Triticum aestivum
GGCCTCCGGGGGCTAGCATACCGTCAAATCTTGCGTAGGCGGCCTCTCACAAATCTGGAAGTGTTGAGGCGGTTGCAAACGCCCAGCACGCGTCTCCGGGGTGTGCCCCCCCCCCTCACGGACGCCGCCGCCGCCGGCACCTTGAGGGGGGAAACGGACGCGTCGGGTCTACACGGAGTGGATGTAGCTGTGGGTTTGGCCCGGATGTTGCTCCAAAGTGTTCCTCTGGGCCGACCTAACACAACCGGGTGGAGAGGTCCACTGGTCAAAGCCCGTCCGTGCAAAGTCAAAGGGCTAGATCCCGTGGTCAAACGCTACAGGGTTAGCCGGGACGGGGGCCCTGGGGGTAGCAATGCCACCGGAGCGTCGTACCGGGCCCTCATACATGCGGGGTGGTGTTGTCGCATGTCCGAAGAGGCCGCACGCGTCTCCGGGTTGTGGCCCCCCTCACGGACGGCAATGAAACGGTAGTAGACGTTCTGCGGTAACGATGCAGCGTGAATATTATTAAATACTTGGAGCGCAATAAAATCATGAGTTTTTTACACAACGTGGGCACATGTGCTATAGGACTGATGGTAATTTTTCATAATTTTTTGTGATGGAGAAGTATCTGAACACTTCCCTCTACGCGGATTGCTCTTCGCACGTCTACGACTGTGGCCGGCGACCTCCGGGGGCTAGCATACCGTCAAATCTTGCGTAGGCGGCCTCTCACAAATCTGGAAGTGTTGAGGCGGTTGCAAACGCCCAGCACGCGTCTCCGGGGTGTGCCCCCCCCCTCACGGACGCCGCCGCCGCCGGCACCTGGAGGGGGGAAACGGACGCGTCGGGTCTACACGGAGTGGATGTAGCTGTGGGTTTGGCCCGGATGTTGCTCCAAAGTGTTCCTCTGGGCCGACCTAACACAACCGGGTGGAGAGGTCCACTGGTCAAAGCCCGTCCATGCAAAGTCAAAGGGCTAGATCCCGTGGTTAAACGCTACAGGGTTAGCCGGGACGGGGGCCCTGGGGGGTAGCAATGCCACCGGAGTGTCGTACCAGGCCCTCATACATGCGGGATGGTGTTTTGGCATGTCCAAAGAGGCGGCACGCGTCTCCGGGTTGTGGCCCCCCTCACGGACGGCAATGAAAC
>NW_025285914.1:0-1134 GCF_018294505.1 Triticum aestivum
CCAGGAGCGGCTTAAATAGCTGCCTCCGCCCCCCCTTTCGAACTCCTCTCTTATTATCCCCGTGCGCCCCGTTGGACCCCGCTGCTGGGCCCGCTAGTGGGCTCGATCGGCCGCCCGAGTCGCCTTTAGGCTTGATTTGGGTAGCTTCCGTAAGCTACTATGGGCCCAGCAGTGGTGGTCGGGCATTTTTTTTTAAAACTTCACTTTTTCAATTATTTTGGCAGAAAGTAGCGGCCAGAAACAACATCAAACAAAATCATCATCAGTACAACATATATGCCCAGGTAGCAAACAGCAAACAAAATCATCATCATGCCCAGGTAGTATAACATATGCAATGTCATCTCCAAATTTATTACATATATCTTTTATCAAAACACAAACAAATAACTTATCAAGTTTTCTTGCAGACACGTACGAATAAAAAACGACAAAGGTTTGTGCGACCACTTTTATTCTTCGTACAAACCAACCTGCATCTGTACCTACGCCCAGTTCCTGAACAAAACATAAAGAATTGGTGAGCAAATATAGTTGCTAAAATCAAAGTAGGAACATAACAACAATAAGAAGATAACATCTTACTTCTCGTTCAAATGACATGTAGCCTTATTATGACCTGCTTGACTACACAAACTGCACAAAGGACCACTTTTCTTCTCTGTAAAATCTTTTGGCCTACCATTCTTTGTAACGCCGGGGCCCCCCTTTGACCGCCCCTTCTTAGGTGCACCCTTCGTCGAAACTTTCTGAGGATCACCAATACCAGGCTCAACTTGTTGCACTTGACTTGCCTCCTTCTTCAGCATAGCATACCTTCTACTTCCTATAAGTTCCTCCTCTAAAATCTTTTTCTGTGCTATTATGTTGTCTAGACACTTCATCAACTCATCGAACAAGAAGGGATCATTTGCTGCAACATGAGCAGCTTGTGCGGTTTTAATGGATATTGCACTATACCGTTCTCTCTCCAATGGCCCTGACCAACCCCATCCAAACATATCACTCTTCCTCTGCACAGGCAACCCATCTCTTGCATGTTTGGACAACCGATGAAGGACACAACACTTTGGTATTTCAGTTAAATTCAGATGATGGAGAACAAACAGAATGTGTTTGCATGGCAGCCCTTTC
>NW_025285915.1:0-1134 GCF_018294505.1 Triticum aestivum
TTTTTTTTTTCGAGAGCACACAAATTGTGTGCCTTAGCTTTATAGAAGATAGAGAATAAAATACAAGAAGCTCCCACCACATCCCGGTGAGAGGCAAGAACCACTCCAACTCAACGATCACAAAACAACCACAACGCAAAATAGCCTGCCCTAAGAAGTCTAACAAGGCCGCGTCTCGACCAACATCGAGCACTTCCGAAGAGCATAACTCGAAAGAACTCTCCTTGCCAACGCACCCTCCACCCGTGAGCGCCTAAAGAGAGTTGGCAGGTGGGTGGCGGGACTCGGACAACTCCGTGAAAGCCATCGTCTTGGAAACACCCGCGATGGCGTACATAGCGTCCTTGAAGAACAATCCAGAGCAGCGGCGAGCACCGAAGAAACACAACAAGGAACCTCCAAGCCCTCCTCCAACAAACGATGCTTCCAACGGAGGAACGACGCCAATGACGTCGTCATCGCTGACTCGCAACCGAATCAAGGCTTTCGCCCGGAGACAACATACCAAATGAGAGGGAGCGAGGTGTCGACGCACCACAGCGACGCCTTCAGGAAGGTGAACGACATCCACAGGTGCCGTCGCTGCTGGCACCGACCAAAGCCGGGCTGGATTTTCATCCGTATCGCCGCACACCTACAATCCAACCCATCAGAATGGGTCTGCACCGTCCAAGTTGATTCACATCGCTACTGCCGCAGCACCTTGCCGAAGGAGCCACTTGTGAACAGCCGCACCATCGCCAGGATAGCCAGCACCACCCCGCCGAACCACACCGCAGCTGCCAGCACCACCAAGTGCCCAGCAGCCTCCGAGGGCGCCTGCCTGCCCAACACCACCACCACCACCACCGGACAGGGCTGCCACCAGAGCCTGGACGCGCTGCGCCGCCAGGAACTCCACCAGACGAGATCACATCTGGGGTAGGGAGGGAAGACGCGCCGCCCAAAGCTGCCGCCACCCAGGCAGCACCACCGGACGAAGCCAGCCCACCACCGCCACCTCCGCAGAACTGGGCTGCCGCCAGAGCCTAGGCGCGCCGCGCCGCCAGAAGCTCCGCGGACGAGATCCCGTCAGGGGAAGGGAGAGGGGGTCGCGCCGCCCAAGTCGTTGCCGCTGCGCTCGCTAGATCTGGG
>NW_025285916.1:0-1134 GCF_018294505.1 Triticum aestivum
CACGTGGGTACATCTAACACAGGTTTTGAAGGGGCGCATGGGGGCTTTGGCTATGGCATCAGGAATCAAGAAGGAGAAGATGTCTTAAGCTTTGCTCTAGCCTACAACATGATTGTAGCTAACACCCTCTTTAGAAAGAGAGAATCACATCTGGTGACTTTTAGTAGTGGCCAACACTCTAGCCAGATTGATTTCATCCTCTCGAGAAGAGAAGATAGGCGTGCGTGCCTAGACTGTAAGGTGATACCTGGGGAGAGTGTTGTACCCCAGCATAAGCTGGTGGTTGCTGACTTCCGCTTTCGGATTCGTGTCCAGCGGGATAAGCGTGCCAAGGTCGCTAGAACGAAGTGGTGGAAGCTCAAGGGGGGGGTAGCTCAGGTGTTCAAGGAGAGGGTATTTAAGGAGGGCCCTTGGGAGGAAGGAGGGGATGCGGACAATGTGTGGATGAAGATGGCGACTTGCATTCGTAAGGTGGCCTCGGAGGAGTTTGGAGTGTCCAGGGGAAGGAGAAGCGAAGATAACGATACCTGGTGGTGGAATGATGATGTCCAGAAGGCGCTTAAAGAGAAGAAAGATTGCTTCAGACGCCTATACCTGGATAGGAGTGCAGACAACATAGAGAAGTACAAGATGGCGAAGAAGGCCGCAAAGCGAGCTGTTGGTGAAGCACGGGGTCGGGCATATGAGGACCTCTACCAACGGTTAGGCACGAAGGAAGGTGAAAGGGACATCTATAAGATGGCTAAGATCCGGGAGAGGAAGACGAGGGATATTGGCCAAGTCAAATGCATCAAGGACGGAGCAGGCCAACTCTTGGTGAAGGACGAAGAGATTAAGCATAGATGGCGGGAGTACTTCGACAAGCTGTTCAATGGGGAGAATGAGAGTTCTACCATTGAACTGAATGACTCCTTTGATGAGACCAGCATGCGTTTTGTGCGGCGCATCCAGGAGTCTGAGGTGAAGGAGGCTTTAAAAAGGATGAAAGGAGGCAAGGCGATGGGCCCTGATTGTATCCCCATTGAGGTGTGGAAAGGTCTCGGGGACGTAGCGATAGTATGGCTAACCAAGCTTTTCAACCTCATTTTTCGGGCAAACAAGATGCCAGAAGAATGGAGACGGAGTATATTAGTA
>NW_025285917.1:0-1134 GCF_018294505.1 Triticum aestivum
ATGAGGATAATCCTCAAGTTACGGACCCAGTCCGTGTAATTGCTACCATCATCTTTCAACTTTGCTTTCTCAAGGAACGCATTAAAATTCAACGGAACAACAGCACGAGCCATCTATCTACAATCAACATAAACAAGCAAGATACTATCAGGTACTAAGTTCATGATAAATTTAAGTTCAATTAATCATATTATTTAAGAACTCCCACTTAGATAGACATCCCTCTAATCCTCTAAGTGATTACGTGATCCAAATCAACTAAACCATGACCGATCATCACGTGAGATGGAGTAGTTTTCAATGGTGAACATCGTTATGTTGATCATATCTACTATATGATTCACGCTCGACCTTTCGGTCTCCGTGTTCCGAGGCCATATCTGCATATGCTAGGCTCGTCAAGTTTAACCTGAGTATTCTACGTGTGCAAAAACTGGCTTGCACCCGTTGTAGATGGACGTAGAGCTTATCACACCCGATCATCACGTGGTGTCTGGGCACGACGAACTTTGGCAACGGTGCATACTCAGGGAGAACACTTCTTGATAATTTAGTGAGAGATCATCTTATAATGCTACCATCAATCAAAGCAAGATAAGATGCATAAAAAGATAAACATCACATGCAATCAATATAAGTGATATGATATGGTCATCATCATCTTGTGCTTGTGATCTCCATCTCCGAAGCACCGTCATGATCACCATCGACACCGGCGCGACACCTTGATCTCCATCGTAGCATCGTTGTCATCTCGCCAATCTTATGCTTCCACGACTATCACTACCGTTTAGTAATAAAGTAAAGCATTACATCGCGATTGCATTGCATACAATAAAGCGACAACCATATGGCTCCTGCCAGTTGCCGATAACTTGGTTACAAAACATGATCATCTCATACAATAAAATTCAGCATCATGCCTTGACCATATCACATCACAACATGCCCTGCAAAAACAAGTTAGACGTCCTCTACTTTGTTGTTGCATGTTTTACGTGGCTGCTACGGGCTTAAGTAAGAACCAATCTCACCTATGCATCAAAACCACAACGATAGTTTGTCAAATAGACTCCGTTTTAACCTTCGCAAGGACCGGGCGTAGCCATACTTGGTTCAACTAAAGTTGGAGAG
>NW_025285918.1:0-1133 GCF_018294505.1 Triticum aestivum
TTATTTGAACTCCAGACTTTGTGTGTGTTCGAAATGCACCATTCAAAGCCACATCATCAATTTTAAACCCTTTCTGTGTTCATTTGTTACTTTTCATGCATTTACTTATTTTTTTAGCTATATGACCCTGGAAATGAAAAGCACTACAATTGAACTCTGAAAAGGTTGAAAGTTGGCATGGTATCATCATTTCACCCACATAGAATGTGCTGAAAAGTTGAGAGGGCTACGACAAAAACTGGATGCACTTCGTCTACAAAACGGGCAATCTCTTTCGAAGTATCAGGGTTTCATACGGAAACTCGTTTGTTACAAAGGGATTTCAATTTTTTGAAATTACTTGAACTCGAGACTTTTTGTGTGTTCAAAATGCACCATTCAAAGCCGCATCATCAATTCTCAAACCTTTCTGACTTCATTTGTTATTTTTCATCCATTTACTGATTTTTTTGAGCTATATGACCCTGAAAATGAAAAGGCCTACAATGAACTCTCAAAAGGTTGAAAGTTGGCATGGTATCATCATTTCACCCACATAGAATGTGCTAAAAATTTGAGAGGGTTACGGCAAAAAATTGATGCACTTCATGTAAAAACGGACAATCTCTTTCGAAGTATCCCGGTTTTATACGGAAACTCGTTAGTTACATAGGGATTTGTTTTTTAATTTATTTGAACTCCAGACTTTGTGTGTGTTCGAAATGCACCATTCAAAGCCACATCATCAATTTTAAACCCTTTCTGTGTTCATTTGTTACTTTTCATGCATTTACTTATTTTTTTTAGCTATATGACCCTGGAAATGAAAAGCACTACAATTGAACTCTGAAAAGGTTGAAAGTTGGCATGGTATCATCATTTCACCCACATAGAATGTGCTGAAAAGTTGAGAGGGCTACGACAAAAACTGGATGCACTTCGTCTACAAAACGGGCAATCTCTTTCGAAGTATCAGGGTTTCATACGGAAACTCGTTTGTTACAAAGGGATTTCAATTTTTTGAAATTACTTGAACTCGAGACTTTTTGTGTGTTCAAAATGCACCATTCAAAGCCGCATCATCAATTCTCAAACCTTTCTGACTTCATTTGTTATTTTTCATCCATTTACTGATTTTTTTGAGCTATATGACC
>NW_025285919.1:0-1133 GCF_018294505.1 Triticum aestivum
TGATCAGAGACATTTTCCACAGTGTGGTGCAAAGTGATCCACCTCTGAATATACTCTCTGAGAGTCTCATTAGTTTTCTGCACGCAGACTTGCAACTCTGTCAATCCCGCTGGTCGCTTGCAAGTCCCTTCAAACGTTCTGACGAACACTCGGGACAGATCTTCCCAAGTGTAAATGCTGCTAGGAGGTAATTGAGTCAACCATGCCCTGGCAGAACCTTCCAACATGAGGGGCAAATGCTTCATGGCCACCTCGTCGTTCCCACCACCGATCTGAACTGCCACTCGGTAGTCTTCAAGCCAAGTTTCAGGCTTAGACTCACCAGTGAACTTGCTGACTCCTGTTGCCAACCTGAAATTGGGGGGGATAACTGCGGCTCTGATAGCTCTGCTGAAACATTCAGGACCAGAAACATGTACTCGACTGCTCGTGGGTACATCTCTGTTGAGTGCGCCTCGATGGGCTCTGTTCCGGTCGACCAACCCTTGCACGATAATGGATCGCGCGTCGAAGCCTGGCTCTCTGGGGTCAACTGGAACCCTACGCCCTGTACTGTACTGACGCCTATCATCTGGCTGCCGAGGAGCGTAAGACCCACCCCTCGGAGGGGAATAGGGCACTCGACGCCTATCATCTCGGTCGAGTCTGTCGCCATATTGATCTCGCCGATTCTCACGCCCTTCGCGCCACGGAGGCGATCTGGGGCTGTGAGCCGACTGAACCGTATTCACAGTGACAGATCGACTGTGAATTCTGTTGCGCGACTGAGACACGGCTGAATTCTGATCTCCTGCTGCCCGGAGCAGATCCCTGATCTGCAGCAAACCTCTGCCAGCTTCCGACTGCGAAGGCTGAATGGACTCTGCTATACGGGTCGCAGCTGCTAAATTCTGAATTGGGGTTCGATATACCTGAGTCGGCGGGAAGAGTTGACGTCGACTGGTGTCGGGAACTCGTTGCCGCGCGCGCTCGTCGAGTGCTCGCTGAAGGTTCTCCAGTCGAGTGCGCTCGGCCAAATTGGCCAGACGCGCCTCCTCCAAGGCACGAGCCTCGGGGGTTTCTCCTGCGATGGGAATACGCAGGGGATCCTCGTTCCTGCGGCGAAGCTCTTCTCTTTGCAGAGAGTCGAGTGG
>NW_025285920.1:0-1133 GCF_018294505.1 Triticum aestivum
CATGTACAGAGAGAAAATGCCATAGTCTACAGAGATTCACATGTTTGAAATGATCAGTCATAAAGTAGCTAGTACTTCCTCTCACATCTTATGAATCCAACAATGACTTACTCCTGTCCCATTTTCAAGGTTTGCTAATACAATTTTTTTGGCAAAAAACATGCAAGCAGCAAATCAAATATCAAGGGAAGTATCAAGTGAAAATAGGTTTTCAGTGAAAATCTGAAAATGCTCACGTGGTCCATCACATCTATAATGAACGACACTGATCAAAGGTGGGATTTCTCACGATCCACTTAAACGAAATTAGCGGAAAGCCCTCTAACTTGTCCACCGTCAAGAAGGAACAAAGCAGGACATGAACAATCTGAAAGAACAATCAGCAGTTATGTGGTTTCACTAGTACAGACTATAGAACTACAAAAAGAAGTGCTCACCGAAACAGTTTACAAAAAAACAAATAGGATGGGACTCTTCCCAAATGGTTCTGCCAACATAGTTTTTTGATATTTGTGCTACTAGTATCTATGCGTGGTGTGGCTCAATGGGTGTTACTAATTACTCTGCTCCTACCATGGAGCAGAGCTCCTGCAGGTTGCACAACCGGGCATGAAACCTTCACACCGATTAAGCCACAAGAAATCAAACTAAAGATCAATGAATCTCAGTAATTTCTGCACCAAGACCTGAGAGAGCACAACACAATGGTGAGGACCAATACGAACCTGGGGCGCAGCTACCCTGGGCAGGATGGCTGTACTCGTGCTTGCTCTGCTTAATCAACCTGTAGGTTGGAGACGAAATTGCTCGTTGCAGCAGCCGATTCCTCCGACCTTCCCGCCCAATCGCCGCCGTTGGCCCCAACACACACGCCGGCCAGTCTCTGTCCCCGACCTCCACGGCCTCCAATCGCCCGCCCGCCCGCTGAGTCTCCGTCAGTCCGCCCACCAAGCCAATCAATCCCCGTTCATGAGATTGAGGCGATGCACATCAGCGGACGGATTGGAGGGATCCCATCAGATGGATTGAGATGGATTAGGAGGTGGAAGAAGAGGAGAAGTGGAGAGATGGCGGCGTGGGCGAGAAGTGGGGAGAGGGCGGCGTGGCAGAGTATATCACGGGGATCTTTTTTT
>NW_025285921.1:0-1133 GCF_018294505.1 Triticum aestivum
TAGTGTTACCGCTGAGCCATGGTAGCTTGCTACTGCTCTGGAACACTTAGGCTGGCCGGCATGTGTCCTTCTTCGTTCCTGTGTCTGTCCCTTCGGGGAAATGTCACGCTTTGAGTACCGGAGTCCTGTTAGCCCGCTACAGCCCGGTTTACCGGAGTCCTGCTAGCCCAGTGCTACAGCCCGGACCCACTTGCTGATGACCGACACGTTCGAAGCTGGGTCATGGATGCCTGTCCCTGTAAGTCTGTGCCACTTTGGGTTTACGACTAGTCATGTCAGCCCGGGCTCTTTATCATATGGATGCTAGCGACACTTTCATATACGCGAGCCAAAAGGCGCAAACGGTCCCGGGAAAAGGTAAGACGACACCCGTGGGGATACCGTGCGTGAGGCCGCAAAGTGATATGAGGTGTTACCAGCTAGATCGATGTGACATCGAGTCGGGGTCCTGACAGCGTTGGTATGAGAGCAGGACTGCCTGTAGGTTCTCCAAGCCAAACTGGTCGATGTTGAGTCTAGAAATTCTTTAGTTATATGTAGGGGAATTGTTTGTGGGTTGGAACGTAAGGCTCTTTTACTCCTTATACCTTACGACTTTCTGATCTGAGTCAGTCCATTCTTCCACCGGGGGTTAAGGAATTAGGATCTACTCTCTCTATCAGGATCACGTGTTACCAATCAGTAGTACCTTATAAGTTTGATGGTTACAAGCCTAGTTCAGTTCTACTACCACATTATGTTGTTAGAATGGTTCCAGAACTTTGATATGATGATGTTGGGTGTGTACGAAATCCTTTGTCAAAAGTCTCAATATCCTTTTTGAGCATTTACAGCTGTTATGCTGCCGAAATTTTGCTAGAAATTCTAATGCCTTGCATTATGATTATGCTTTCAGATGGCCACTCGCGACCTCAATCAAGTGGTTCGCCTAACTCGATGCCTAGATGTACCCGGCCATACTGCTAAGTTGGTCAGGGTAATGACTGAGGCTGGATACCGCTGGTATCCTGAGTACACGGTCGAAGAGCAATTCCGAGATTTTAATCAAAGCCAGTATCTCTGCACTGTCAGGATATTTCCATCTTATCCTGGATCCACTGAGCCTCTTCACTGCTCCTATGGACTCGGGGTTA
>NW_025285922.1:0-1133 GCF_018294505.1 Triticum aestivum
CATACATAACATACACAAAGGTACGGGTCTCACGACCCAACATACAAGTCATACAGTCATACAAACCAGCAGCGGAAGTAACTTGTCTGAGTACAGACAACTAGTAAAATAAAAGAGGCTTGGAAAGCCTAGCTATACTACGTGGTCCTTCACAAGCTCAGGGTCACCACCTGGGTCTTTAGCCTACTCGTTGATGTCAACGTCTACATAGAACCCATCAGAAGGGGTTGCAGCGTCTTCTGTAAAAATGTAGATTATAGCAACATGAGTACAAAGGTACTCAGCAAGACTTACATCAGATCCTACATACATGCATATTATCAAGAAGGGTTGGTGGAGTTATTGCAGCAAGCCAGCTTTGACTCTTGGCTAGACTATCCTACGATACTCCAACTTGAAATGGTTTTGCGCACACGAGTCCACTACTCACCACTTCAATACACTACCGAGGATCCGCCTCCGTCTTCCTACGGAAGAGCCATCCTCAGCACTCACACTTATCTTGAGGCTTTTAGCAGTTTCCATTTACTTGTCTATGAACTGTATAGGCAACCAAGTAGTCCTTTACCGCGGACGCGGCTATTCGAATAGATCATGATAACCCTGCAGGGGTGTACTTCTTCATACATGTTTCCACCACTTAGCGTCTGCACACGATATGTGCTCGGCAGACTTCAAGCGAAAGCCGACGTGGGTGTAGACCACAACCTACCTAAACACTTAAGCCTCTAGTCCAGGTTTATCGCCTATTCAGGTTCCATCCGCAGGGAGTCCGGCCGAGGTTTCCCATACGGCCCCGAACGATGTGAACAGGGTTCCCGAGATACCTAACGGGTATTCGGTACACCGTGCCACGTACCTACCGCATCACAGCCCACCCCTACGGTCAGCGCTGTCCACGGCCTCCAGTAGGCTACAAACACCAGAAACTACTTGCAACTCCTGGACAGAGAGCTAGGGTGAATAAGAAGTCGAGCGGGGTCATATTTCAGGGCCCAATGCATGGTAGTAGTTGTATCTTAAATCACACATACAGATCTCAGTGCTTAAGGTCGGCTTCAATGAAACAACCCACCATGTACTCCTACATGGCCTCTCATCGATACCTTTACCAAATCGTGTTCACCACACCA
>NW_025285923.1:0-1133 GCF_018294505.1 Triticum aestivum
GCAAGCGAGTGACAGATCACGAAAGAGAAAACTTCCCGGCGTGGTTCAGAAATTTGGAGCGCGATCGCCTGGTGCCCTCGGAAGCCTCAATTCCCCATGAACTCAGATAGATGTTCATGGATTCTTGCATGCCAATGTGGGACAGCAGCCAGCGATTGGGGTTGCTATTATGGACAAAGCACTCTCTATCGGCTCAGAAATTCGTTAAACGCCGAATGTGCCTTTCATATTGGTTTACTCGAATATCTCAGAATCAGAAGAGTGGAATATGGATTGTTTCACCCATCCAACAAAGGATGTATATGCATTGTGTGGTGGTGGGTCACCATAATCATATTGACATGATCATTTGCATTACAATGGCATGATAGATCTTCATGCTTATGGTGTTCCGAGAAATGCCATTTCTACAGCTGGAATCGTGACTTCACTTCTGTGAAACAGAAAACGTGGAACCCTGAAATCTGAATCAAGACCTCCCAATACATAGCAATGGTATGAAAAAATAGAGGAAATCTGGGTCTAGACCTCTCATGTCATCAATATCTCAATGTTTGGCTATATTTATCAGTGATATCGCAAATGCACAGTTTATAATTTCAAAATTTCTTCTGTTTGGCTATTGCAATGGGTGCAGGCTGAAGGGGTATGGCATTGTATTTGTATATGCATCTTATTTGCACAGAAAAAGAAGACGGTGGTCAAGAAGCACCTGTCGCCCGCAGAAAAAGAAAATAATGAAGCACTTTTACTTGTGGCTGCCATCGGTTGCTGAGGGACAAACAACTGTGATTGAGCAGAGGCGGCACACAACACCCACTAGTGCAGAACCGGGCTTTAGCGCCGGTTCGTAACGGCCTTTAGTGCCGAAGAGTGGGGACTAAAGGTCCCCCCCTCTTTAGTACCGGTTCGTCATGAACCGGCGCTAAAGTGCCACCACGTGGCACGAGTCAGGCCCGGGTGCGTGTAGGACATTAATACCGGTTGGTAACACCAACGGTACTAAATGTTTGGGGGGGGGGTTGGTTTTATTTTCCATTTAATTTTTTTTGTTTGCTGGTATTTTATGATACTACAAATTATACAAGTTATGCATATATATAAATAGATTTCTATTGTACGTAGAACCGCAT
>NW_025285924.1:0-1133 GCF_018294505.1 Triticum aestivum
GCCCAAAAGCGAGATAAGGGAATATCTAAAATCAAAGAGAACATTGCTAGCGGAGGTGCTAGTTGTTTCTCCACAAATGATCATGGTGTTGTGTACTTTGAGAACCGTCTAGTGGTTCCCAAGAACCAGCATCTACGGCAGTTGATCCTTAAGGAGGCTCATGAATCTCCTCTCACCATTCATCCCGGTAGTACTAAAATGTATCAGGACCTACGCCAGAGGTTCTGGTGGACTAGGATGAAGAGAGAAATTGCTCAGTATATTGCCAATTGCGACGTCTGCCGTCGTGTAAAAGCAGAGCATCAACGGCCTGCTGGCACCCTTCAACCCTTAGCTATTCCTGAATGGAAATGGGATAAGATTGGTATGGATTTCATTACCGGTTTTCCCAGGACCAAAAGAGGGAATAATGCTATATTCGTCGTGGTCGATCGTCTTTCCAAAGTAGCTCATTTCTTACCTGTTCGTGAGAGCATAACCGCTAGCCAGCTGGCGGACTTATACATCTCCCGAATAGTGTCCCTCCATGGTGTTCCTTTGGAAATCAATTCGGATCGAGGAAGTCTCTTCACCTCTCGATTTTGGGAAAGTTTCCAAAATGCTATGGGAACCCGTCTCTCCTTCAGCACCGCTTTCCACCCTCAGTCAAGTGGTCAAGTGGAACGCGTCAACCAAATTCTAGAAGACATGCTTCGAGCCTCCGTTATCTCTTTCGGAATGGACTGGGAGAAGTGCCTTCCATTTGCCGAATTCGCTTACAACAACAGCTATCAATCTAGCTTGGGTAAAGCCCCTTTTGAAGTTCTCTATGGACGACGATGTCGAACACCCCTTAACTAGTCAGAGACCGGGGAAAGACAATTCTTTGGCCCGGATATGATTCAGGAAGCAGAAGAACAAGTTCGTATCGTTCGTGAAAAGTTGAAAACAGCCCAATCCCGTCAAAAGAGTCAATATGACCGAAAACATAAGGCTATGACTTTCGAGGTTGACGAGAAGGCTTATCTTCGGGTCACCCCTCTGAAGGGAACCCATCGATTCGGTATCAAAGGCAAATTGGCTCCTCGTTACATTGGACCTTTTCGCATTCTTGCCAAACGAGGAGAAGTTGCCTACCAATTGGAACTACCTCC
>NW_025285925.1:0-1133 GCF_018294505.1 Triticum aestivum
TTAAATTAAAGGGTCCTGATGATTACAATTTATCAATGTTTATAGAGTATATTCCAATGCATCTCATCCTGATTATGATATGTCGTGTTAAATAGAACAATATTTCAGCAAAGGACATGTCCTTTTTTTTGTATTTCACAAGTACGTGATTACCATATAAACTGAAATTCTTGGCATTTTGGTTGTCTTTTGGGTCTATTTACTTGGCACAAAGTTTAGCATTTTTAAACTCTTGAATGCTTGTAACCTAATGATCTACTTATAGTGTGCTCATAACAAGGTTTGAATGCTTCTAAACTTATTAAACTAAAGGGTCCTGATGATTACAATTTATCAATGTTTATAGAGTATATTCCAATGCATCTCATCCTGATTATGATATGTCGTGTTAAATAGAACAATATTTCAGCAAAGGACATGTCCTTTTTTTTGTATTGGTAGCATACATACTGCTTTTTTTTGGAGATAGAACACAAGAATTGGCATAGTGTGATTACACCTTTGCTCACTTTGAACACTTGAATAACCGGAATCATTCACGTGACATCTTTCATTTGTAATGCAATGAGCAATAAAGACTTGTAGATTGTGTACCACTCTACTTGTGAAATTCTTGGCATTTTGGTTGTCTTTTGGGTCTATTTACTTGACACAAAGTTTAGCATTTTTAAACTCTTGAATGCTTGTAACCTAATGATCTACTTATAGTGTGCTCATAACAAGGTCTGAATGCTTCTAAACTTATTAAACTAAAGGGTCCTGATGATTACAATTTATCAATGTTTATAGAGTATATTCCAATGCATCTCATCCTGATTATGATATGTCGTGTTAAATAGAACAATATTTCAGCAAAGGACATGTCCTTTTTTTTGAATTTCACAAGTACGTGATTACCATATAAACTAAAATTCTTGGCATTTTGGTTGTCTTTTGGGTCTATTTACTTGACACAAAGTTTAGCATTTTTAAACTCTTGAATGCTTGTAACCTAATGATCTACTTATAGTGTGCTCATAACAAGGTCTGAATGCTTCTAAACTTATTAAACTAAAGGGTCCTGATGATTACAATTTATCAGTGTTTATAGAGTATATTCCAATGCATCTCATCCTGATTATGATATGTCGTGT
>NW_025285926.1:0-1133 GCF_018294505.1 Triticum aestivum
CAAATATAAGATGAAAGCTTTATTGATCAAGGTGGGGTTCTGTGACGTCTTGGTCTGGTCGTTGGACACAAACGAAGTACGCGAAGTTGCAGCTATGGCAAACTTTTAATCTAAACAAAACCCAAAGTCTAAACGACGCCCTAAGGGCTGTATATATGGAGGAAGAGGGGGGAATTTCGTGGCCCTTGAGGGTGGGGTCCGAAACCAACCCTAACTCTTGTTTCCCCACACATACGGACTCTAAAAATAGCCTATACTTAAGTATTTCGAAATTACATGGGCCTGGACCATTAATAAGGTGACGCAACACCTAGAATAGCCTATGGACGAATATTATGAAGTGGCATCTTGTATATTTTGTCCAAGGCTTCATGCACTCCTTATGGCGGCTTCAAAGTCCTAAAATCATCACTTGTAACTCCGTTCTTGATCCCCTTGCACATGCCATCAACTCCATGCGTGTTCTTGCTCCAATGTTCATCCTTCTCCAAGCTAGGCCCTTCATTTGTAAGCAAAACAAATGTATCCAATTTAGGCAGCATCATAATCTCATGAACATTAGAATCATTACCAAGAAACAAAAGTACCTGGTAATTTAATTGGCGTGCGCGAGCTCTAGTAATTGGTCCAGTATATGTAACAGTAGGGGTTGTGGGTGTAACAATGGTATTGATGTCCTCATCATCAAGATACAAAAATGACAAATTTGATGCCAATTTGCTAATGGGCCAAAACTGAAGCCCAACTTGTGTTATGTACTATTCAGTGTCAAATTTATTATTTTTGTATCTCGAGCAATGTTTCGAATATTGATCTAAATTTTTGTGACAACATACATTCATGTTGTGTCAATGCACTAATTTTTTTCCTGATTTTTTCGAACATTTTTGAATGTGCAACGGGCGACCGGTGCACCGGTAGCACCAATTGCCTTGGTGCACCAGATACATCGCCGATGAAGATTATATCACTCTCAGAAATTTACTTAATAGAACTATTCGTCACTCTCCGATGAAAATCTATAAAGTCAAACATTGCACTCACATAAGCAATCATTTCAGAGAACCAAGAACAACATGCAAAGCAAAAAGTCTTGGAAAAACCAAATGAACATTCAACACACTTAACTAGCA
>NW_025285927.1:0-1133 GCF_018294505.1 Triticum aestivum
TACCTTTGTGTATGATATGTATGGCTCCCTGAGCCTTAAATAAAGTATTTGTGTCATAGAGTCATGTTGTGATGCTTCGTTGTATTTGCACATATCGAGCATATTGTGTGTATGATTGAAATGCTTGGTATGTGTGGGATCTGACTATCTAGTTGTTTATCTTTAGTAGCCTCTCTTACCGGGAAATGTCTCCTAGTGTTACCGCTGAGCCATGGTAGCTTGCTACTGCTCTGGAACACTTAGGCTGGCCGGCATGTGTCCTTCTTCGTTCCTGTGTCTGTCCCTTCGGGGAAATGTCACGCTTTGAGTACTGGAGTCCTGTTAGCCCGCTACAGCCCGGTTTACCGGAGTCCTGCTAGCCCAGTGCTACAGCCCGGACCCACTTGCTGATGACCGACACGTTCGAAGCTGGGTCATGGATGCCTGTCCCTGTAAGTCTGTGCCACTTTGGGTTTACAACTAGTCATGTCAGCCTGGGCTCTTTATCATATGGATGCTAGCGACACTATCATATACGTGAGCCAAAAGGCGCAAACGGTCCCGGGCAAAGGTAAGGCGACACCCGTGGGAATACCGTGCGTGAGGCCGCAAAGTGATATGAAGTGTTACCGGCTAGATCGATGTGACATCGAGTCGGGGTCCTGACAGCGTTGGTATCAGAGCCGGACTGCCTGTTGGTTCTCCAAGCCAAACTGGTCGATGTTGAGTCTAGAAATTCTTTAGTTATATGTAGGGGAATTGTTTGTGGGTTGGAACGTAAGGCTCTTTTTACTCCTTATACCTTATGACTTTCTGATCTGAGTCAGTCCATTCTTCCATCGGGGGTTAAGGAATTAGGATCTGTTCTCTCTATCAGGATCACGTGTTACTAATCAGTAGTACCTTATAAGTTTGATGGTTACAAGCCTAGTTCAGTTCTACTACCACATTATGTTGTTAGAATGGTTCCAGAACTTTGATGTGATGATGTTGAGTGTGTACGAAATCCTTTGTCAAATGTCTCAATATCCTTTTTGAGCATTTACAGCTGTTATGCTGCCGAAATTTTGCTAGAAATTCTAATGCCTTTGCATTATAACTGTGCTTTCAGATGGCCACTCGCGACCTCAATCAAGTGGTTCGCCTGACTCGAT
>NW_025285928.1:0-1133 GCF_018294505.1 Triticum aestivum
GTGTCGGTCATCAACACTCGCGGTTTTTCCCGATTCTGACCCGTTTCATGGACTATAACTCAGTTTTGGGGTCCCGAAGCCATTTCCATGGTTGTCGAACCTCGTGGTGCGTTTACATGTCGGTCATCAACACTCACAATTTTGGCCAATTTTGGTCCGCTTCTTGGACTATTACTCACCATTTTCGGGTCCCGAAGTGATTTCCACGATTAACAAACCCTGGGGTGTGTTTACGTGTCGGTCATCAACACTCACAATTTTGGCCGATTCTTGTCCATTTCGTGCAGTATTACTCAATGTTTTGGGGTCCCAGAGCGATTTCCACGACTGACGATCCCGGGGTGCGTTTACTTGTCCATCGTCATCAATCACAGTTTTGGCTAATTCTGACCCGTTTCATGGACTATTACTCACCGTTTTGGGGTCCCGAAGTGATTTTCATAGTTGTTGAACCCCAAGGTGCGCTTACGTGTCGGTTATCTACACTCGCAGTTTTGGCCGATTCTGGCCTGTTTCGTGGACTTTTACTCACTATTTTGGGGTCCCGGGGTAATTTCCACGGTTAACAAACCTTGGGCTGCGTTTACGTGTCGAGCATCAACACTCGCGGTTTTTGTCGATTCTGACATGTTTCCTGGACTATTACTCACCCTCTCGGGGTCCCAAAGCGATTTCCATGATTGTCGAACCCCAAGGTGCGCTTACGTGTCGGTCATCAACACTCGCAGTTTTTCCCGATTCTGACCCGTTTCATGGACTATAACTCAGTTTTGGGGTCCCGAAGCCATTTCCATGGTTGTCGAACCTCGTGGTGCGTTTACATGTCGGTCATCAACACTCACAATTTTGGCCAATTTTGGTCCGCTTCTTGGACTATTACTCACCATTTTCGGGTCCCGAAGTGATTTCCACGATTAACAAACCCTGGGGTGTGTTTACGTGTCGGTCATCAACACTCACAATTTTGGCCGATTCTTGTCCATTTCGTGCAGTATTACTCAATGTTTTGGGGTCCCAGAGCGATTTCCACGACTGACGATCCCGGGGTGCGTTTACTTGTCCATCGTCATCAATCACAGTTTTGGCTAATTCTGACCCGTTTCATGGACTATTACTCACCGTTTTGGGGTCCC
>NW_025285929.1:0-1133 GCF_018294505.1 Triticum aestivum
GGTCGGTGCAAAAGGTGCACTTCCCAAGGTTACCAAACAAACGTGCATCACGTAGAGCAATAAAAACAACACGTAAATGTTCCAAATGTTCTTCCAAAGATCTGCTATAAATCAATATGTCATCAAAGTAAACTACCACAAATCGTCCAATGAAAGCACGTAAAACTTCGTTCATTAATCTCATGAAAGTACTAGGTGCATTAGTTAACCCAAAAGGCATGACTAACCACTCATATAATCCAAACTTAGTTTTAAATGCTGTTTTCCATTTATCTCCCAATTTCATACGAATTTGATGGTAGCCACTACGCAAATCAACTTTGGAGAATATTGTAGAGCCACTCAATTCATCAAGCATATCATCTAGCCTAGGAATAGGATGACGATAACGAATAGTAATATTATTAATGCCTCTACAATCAACACACATACGTGATGTACCATCCTTTTTCGGCACTAGAGTAATAGGAACAGCACAAGGACTAAGGGATTCGCGTATATAACCTTTGTCGAGAAGCTCTTGTACTTGACGCATAATCTCCTTCGTCTCCTCTGGATTGGTACGGTATGGTGCACGGTTTGGCAGTGAAGCACCAGGAATTAAGTCAATCTGATGCTCAATCCCTCGAATAGGCGGTAATCCCGGTGGCATGTCTTGTGGAAAGACGTCAGCGAACTCCTGCAAAATGTCAGTGACAGCAGGAGGCAAAGAGGAAGGCACGTCCTCGAATGAAAATAATGCCTCTTTGCACACAAAAGCATAGCAAACAGATTTGCTGAAATCTAGCTCATCAATATCAGATTTGGTGGCAAATAAACATGCACTTTTCAATTTAATTTCAGAAGCAACACTAGATGGTTTATTATTAGGCTTCATTTGTTGCTCAAATTCTTTTGCCACAATCTGATTTTCACTCTTATTCTTCTCCTGTTGTGCTTTATTAGCTCTATTAATATCATCTTTCAAAATGGAATCAGGAGTCATAGGAAGCAAAGTAATATTTTTATCCTTATGAACAAGAGTATAGTGATTGTTTCTACCATGGTGTACAGAATTTTTATCAAATTGCCATGGTCTACCAAGTAATAAGGAACATGCTTGCATAGGTACCACATCACAATCAACATAATCA
>NW_025285930.1:0-1133 GCF_018294505.1 Triticum aestivum
TTTCCCTTGTCTTAAACGCTGCAATTTTTGAAGCAATTCACGTTGATAATATGGTGGAACCCAACGCGTACGTATAGCAGTTTTCAAAGCAGCCCAAGTAGTTGGAATAGGATATAATCTACAATGTTCAGACCACCATACACATGCAAAACTAGTGAAAGCACAAACGGCAGCAGCAACTCGTCTCTCCTCAGGATATTGTAAACATGTAAATCGTTGTTCAGTTTCTAACTCCCAAGTAAGATATATATCAGGAACATATCTACCCTCAAATGGTGGAATATTCAATTTCAGTTTAGGAATATGGACATCATCTCGTACCTGAGGTGGTGGTGCAGGCCTACCATTACGAATATATACCTGAGGTCGACCTGCTGGTGGTGGTACAGGTGGCTGCACGTAGTGTTGATTTTGATCAACCTCATCCTCATAATCTCCCACATAATCATCCTCCTCCGCATCAGCAGCAGGAGCCCCAGAAGTATCAACAGCAGCACCAACAGTTTGGCCAAACGCAAGAGGAACACGGCTTGCTCGGCGGAGGTCTGCTTCGCGACGTGGAGGTAGTCGTTGTTGTTGTTGTTGGAGAGGTGCGTTAGGTGCAGCGGGTGGTGGTGGTGGAAGACGCGCGAGCGATTCATTGAACTTGTTATCGAGCTTTGTTTCGAACGTCTTTTCAAGGCCAGTGATCTTCTCCATGGCCTCTTCAAAATTGTTCAGCACATCTTGCACCTGTTCAGTCATCATTTGCTGAAACTTATCATGAAGCTCCTTGTTCGATAAATTCTCCCAGTCAATCTCGTCGGCTTGTGATCCTGGCATGGTTAGCAGCAATAGAAACACACAAGAATATGATCCTACAGACTACGAACAAGTGGTGGTGGTGGGTGTCACAAATCCGTCAAGCAAATCTCAAATTCTTACCAGTTCTTACCCAGCAGCAGGCGGTGATCGGCAACCGTTGTAGTCAAAAACTCTCAAAGCTTGGATAGAGCGATTACCAGGGAGAGTCAAACGCACGACGTAGATGTATGTGGAGCTGGGAAGGCTTATAATATGGTAGCAAAAAGGGTCAGCAATAATCAATTCAGAGATGCAAAGTTGAATAAACGCTCAACGACGGTACTGTGCTG
>NW_025285931.1:0-1133 GCF_018294505.1 Triticum aestivum
AATTAGAAAATAATAGTAATAATAAATAAATAATGAAATTAATTAATTAACTAATTAATTAACTTAATTAATTCTGATTAAATTAACCAATTAAAATTAATTAAACTAATGATTAATTAACTTAATTAACTACTGTTAATTAGCTAATTAATTAGTATGACAGTGGGGCCCACCCCCTTAATTAATTATGAATAGTTTAATTAACCTGTTAATTAAAATGTGTCACTGACCAGTGGGACCCACTGGTCAGGTTGACCAGTCAACTCTGTTGACTGCTGATGTCAGCATGACATCATGCTGATGTCATTAATTCATTTTCGAATTAATTAAATAATTAATTAAATTCCAGAAATTAATAAAATCTTTAGAAAATCATATCTTTTAATCCGTAACTCGGATTAAAATACTTTCTACATGAAAGTTGCTCAGAACGACGAGACGATTCCGGATTCGCAGTCCGTTCGTCCGCTGCACACCCCTAACCTATCGAACCCGCAACTTTCCCCCTCCGGCTCCTCTGCCCGAAAACACGGAACACCGGGAATACTTTCCCGGATATCTTCCCCCTTCGTCGGTATCACCTACTACCGCGTTAGGGCACACCGAACACCGCGTATTGCCTTGTTATATTTTGTGATGCTTTGTTTGCTCTATATTCATTATTTCTTCCCCCCTCTTCTCTCCGGTAGACTACGAGACCGACGCTGCTGCTGACCAGTTCGACTACGGAGTTGACGACCCCTCTCTCTTGCCAGAGCAACCAGGCAAGCCCCCCCCTTGATCACCAGATATCGCCTATTCTCCTCTATACTGCTTGCATTAGAGTAGTGTAGCATGTTACTGCTTTCGTTAATCCTATTCTGATGCATAGCCTGACATTGTCGCTACATCTGTTGATACCTTACCTGCAATCCTAAATGCTTAGTATAGGATGCTAGTTTATCATCATTGGCCCTACATTCTTGTCAGTCTGCCATGCTATACTACTGGGCTGTGATCACTTCGGGAGGTGATCACGGGCATATACTATATACTTTACACTGTTACATTACCTGTGATACTGTTCGGAGTTGGGGGCTGAAGGGGCAGGTGGCTCCATCCCGGTAGAGGTGGGCCTGGGTTCCCGACGGCCC
>NW_025285932.1:0-1133 GCF_018294505.1 Triticum aestivum
GTCGCAAAGGACATCGATACACAAGCATCACCAAACAATGTGCAACAATATGATGCATGCATGAAACATGGCAATATGAGTGTGTTGGGCTAATGCAACTAAAACCAGAAGGGTTTGAACAAATTTGAATCAAAGATTCAAATTTCAAACTCAAACATGGCCTCTTTAAGTGCTTTTCCTTGTTCTGCTTAAAACATCAATTTAACTTGTTTGATCATGCATGAAAATAGTACAGATGGATAGATTGGATTTTTCTGATCATTTTTCATATATAATTTGTCCAATTTGGAGTTACAGAATAAAAGTTATGAATTTTTGAAGTTTAAATAATATTCTGGAATTTCCTGATTTAAATTAAATCCAGAAATTATAATTATTGCGCCAGCATGACGTCAGCATGACGTCAGTGGTCAACTGCGGCTGTCTGGGGTCAAACCTGACGTGTGGGGGCCACACGTCAGTGACAGGGGGGGTTTAACAGGTTTAATTAATCCTAATTAGGGATTAGTGGCGCTGGGGCCCACTGGTCAGTGTCAGGGGGTTAACTAACAGTGGTTAGCACTAATCCTAATTAGCTACAGGGCTGGGCCCACCTGTCAGGGACTCAGGGGGTGTCCTGTCGTGGTCAAAGTGGGTCAAACCCACCGGCGACGTGACGCCGGCGAGGCCCGAGACGGCGGCACGACGCGGGTTCGCGCTACAGGGCACGGGCGAGGCCGTGCTTGGGCTCGTTGGAAAGCTCTTGCTCCCGCGCGTCGAACGGTGGCCGTGGCTGGGCCTGGGGTGGCCGGAGTCGACGGCGGCGAGCTCGGCTGCGGCCGCCGGAGTTCGGGTGCGGTCGGGATCGATGTTGCAGGGGGTTTGGGGAGGCGTTAGTGTGTGCTGCGTGATCCTAGTGAGGTGTGGAGCACGATAGTGTGCTCGGTTGGGTGCTACGGTGACCGTGGCCACGACGGCGACATCGCCGGCGGCGTGGAGCTCTCGGCCAAGGTGGGGCTAGGGCCTAGAGGTCGGGAGAGACCAGGGGAGAAGGGGGAAACGATCCGGGGGCTCACCGCGGAGCTGCAGGGATGGTTAGCGGGCTCGGGGACGCGCTGGAGATGACGAATTCGACGGCGACGATGGTCGGAGCC
>NW_025285933.1:0-1133 GCF_018294505.1 Triticum aestivum
GCCCGTTTCATGGACTATTACTCACTGTTTTGGGGTCCTGGAGTGATTTCCACGATTAACGAATCCTAGGGTGCGTTTACGTTTCGGTCATCAACACTCGCGGTTTTGGCCCATTCTGACCCGTTTCGTGGACTATTACTCACCGTTTTTGGGGCCTAAAGCGATTTCCATAGTTGTTGAACCCCAAGGTGTGCTTACGTGTCGGTCATCAACACTCACAGATTTGGCCGATGCTGGCCCGTTTCGTGGACTATTACTCACTGTTTTGGGGTCTCGGAGATGATTTCCACGATTAACGAACCCTGGTGTGCGTTTATGTTTTGGTCATCAACACTAGCGGGTTTGGCCGATTCTGACCCGTTTCGTGGACTGTTACTCACAGTTTTTGGGCACCAAATGAATTTCTATAGTTGTTGAACCCTAAGGCGTGCTTACGCATAGGTCATCAACACTCACAGATTTGGCCGATTCTGGCCCATTTCCTGGACTATTACTCACTGTTTTGGTGTCCCGGAGAGGTTTCCACGATTAACGAACCCTGGGGTGCGTTTACGATTCGGTCATCAACACTCGCGGTTTTGGCCGATTCTGACCCGTTTCATGGACTATTACTCACCGTTTTGGGGCCCCAAACCGGTTTCATAGTTGTTGAACCCCAAGGTGCGCATACATGTCGGTCATCAACACTCACATTTTTGGCCGATTCTGGCCCGTTTCCTGGACTATTACTCACTGTTTTGGGGTCCCGGAGTGATTTACACGATTAACGAACCCTGGGGTGCGTTTACGTTTTGGTCATTAACACTCGCGGTTTTGGCAGATTCTGAGCCGTTTCGTGTACTATTACTCACCATTTTTGGGCCCCAAACAAATTTCCATAGTTGTTGAACCCCAAGGCGCGCTTACGTGTAGGTCATCAACACTCACAGTTTTGGCTGATTCTCGCCCGTTTCGTGGACTATTACTCACTGTTTTGGGGTCCCGGAGTGATTTCCACAATTAACGAACCCTGGGGTGTGTTTACGTTTCGGTCATCAACACTCACGGTTTTTATCAATTCTGACCCGTTTTATGGACTATTACTCACCGTTTTGGGGGCCCCAAAGAGATTTCCATAGTTGTTGAACCCCAAG
>NW_025285934.1:0-1133 GCF_018294505.1 Triticum aestivum
CAAAATCAACACTACGTGCAGCCACCTGTACCACCACCAGCAGGTCGACCTCAGGTATATATTCGTAATGGTAGGCCTGCACCACCACCTCAGGTACGAGATGATGTCCATATTCCTAAACTGAAATTGAATATTCCACCATTTGAGGGTAGATATGTTCCTGATATATATCTTACTTGGGAGTTAGAAACTGAACAACGATTTACATGTTTACAATATCCTGAGGAGAGACGAGTTGCTGCTGCCGTTTGTGCTTTCACTAGTTTTGCATGTGTATGGTGGTCTGAACATTGTAGATTATATCCTATTCCAACTACTTGGGCTGCTTTGAAAACTGCTATGCGTACGCGTTGGGTTCCACCATATTATCAACGTGAATTGCTTCAAAAATTGCAGCGTTTAAGACAAGGAAAAAATTCTGTAGAAGAATATTATCAGGAATTACAAACTGGCATGATTAGATGTGGTATTGTTGAGGAGAATGAAGCTATGCTTGCACGTTTCTGGGTGGATTAAATAGAGAGATTCAGACCATTCTAGACTATAAGGAGTATACTAATATCACTCGTTTATTCCATCTTGCTTGTAAAGCTGAACGTGAAGTGCAGGATCGACAAGCATTGGGGCGAACTAACTTTTCTGCAGGCCGACCTTCATCATGGGCACCACATGCATCTTCTACTTCAACTGCACCAGCACCTCCATCCGGTGCCACCTCCAGCCGTGATACAAGAAAACAGGCACAACCACCATTATCTGCCAAGAGCGCACCTGCGGGGCCTGCACAGCGTTCTTCTTCTTCCATGGCATCAACAGGGCACACAAGTGATATTATTTGTCGTCGTTGTAAGGGAGGAGGTCATTATGCGAGAGAATGCAAATCTCCGCGTGTGATGATTGCTACCGCGGATGGTGGATATGAGTCCGCTAGTGACTATGATGAGGAGACTTTGGCTCTTATTACACGTGAAGAACATGGTGGAGATGATTCTGATCATGAGACGCAATACATGGCTCCTGAAGACGCTGACAGGTATGAATGTTTAGTTGCTCAACGTGTTTTGAGTGTGCAGGTCACACAAGCTGAGCAAAATCAGAGGCACAATTTGTTCCATACCAAGGGAGTTGTGAAG
>NW_025285935.1:0-1133 GCF_018294505.1 Triticum aestivum
TAGGGTCGGTGGGTGGCTAGGATGGCCGGAGGTGGTGGGGCGGGGCGGCAATGGCGGCGGTGGTCCGGCGAACTCCGGCGAGGTGGCGCAGCGACGTGGGGTGAGGAGAGGAGAGGAGAGGTGTTGATTTGATGTGCTAGAGGGGGGGTGCTTGGGTATTTATATTGGGGAAGGGAGGGTTTTGCTTGGGGTAGGGGACAAGAAATAGATTAGGATTAGGAAACAAAAGGGAAAAGATCTAGAAACAAATCGGAATAAACGAAACGGGATCAAATCCTACTAGTATTAGGAAAAAGGAAAAGGAGCGGCTCCCTGGCTCCCTTGGTGCGGCGCGTGTGATGGCCTTGTGGCTGGCCGGTGGTTTTGGCGGCTTGGGCCTTTGGCCCAAGGCGCTGCGGTATTTTTTTTTTAAACAAAAATTTCAGAGAACTAAAAAAAATGACTAAAACATTTATATAAGCATATAATATACCAAAATTTGCAGAAAAAGATTTTCTACAACATGAACATTATTTTAGCTTCAAATGAAATTCACAAAAATTCAATAATTCACACAGTGTTACTGGTCCAATAAAATCCAATAAAAATCATTTTTAAAATACCAAAATGACTTCAAATTAATTTCTCTCCAATTTTCTGATGTAGGGAATCATGTTACCCTATTTTCCATATATTTTGTTTTTGGAGAAAAATAATTTGAATAAAACTCAAATAACTCCAAGTTGAAAATAAATTCAAAAGAACTTTGAATTTAATTCTTTGAAACTCCCAACTCATATTTCATATAATTTGAAGAAGTCATTTTATCTTCGCTCGTGAAAATCACTGAGTTGCATGAAGTTTATGAATTAGAAAATATTTCCAAATGAAATTCAAATATTTTCAACACCCCTTTTTCATTTAAATGGAAGAAGTCATGTTATCCTCTCTCCAGGGTTTTGTGATGAGAAATATTTGAATTCACGGAGATCAGAAAGCAAAAATGAAAGTTTGGGAAAGTCCTTTTATTCCCTCTCATTTAACTTTCAAAAAGTTTCAAATTTCACTCAATCAATCACACAACAATTCAAACAAACAAACAAATCTATCTATTTATTATAACATTCCAAAATTTAGAATTTTGGGATGTTACA
>NW_025285936.1:0-1133 GCF_018294505.1 Triticum aestivum
GGAATCAGTTTTGCGCAGTGTTAACTGAAACATCTATATCTGATTGATACGGAGTCTGTTTTGGCTCCACAAGTAGTCAAAACGTTTGTGACGACTAGATGCTTCAAAGGGTTCTTTCATAGGGAAATTATGGAGAAATTTTCTTAAGGAGTTCGTTCAGAAACTTGTATTGAAACTTTCTTAATGAGCACTCGACAAACGCATTTCGAGAACATACACAAAGTCCCAGCTATGGACCTAGTGCATCATCATAACTGAGGTCTCTTGCATTTCCCTACAAGTAATCAGATCTCATATGGAGATGTTTAGTGAAGTAGAATGGAAAAAATCGAATGCAACTACACAAGAACTAGTGTGTAACTGTCGTTCGGAATCAGTTTTGCGCAGTGTTAACTGAAACATGGATATCTGACTCATACGGAGTCCGTTTTGGATCCACAAGTAGTCAAAATGTTTGTGATGACCAGATGCTTCAAAGGATTCTTTCATATGGACCTATTGGAGAACTTTTCTTAAGGAGTTCGTTCAGAAACTTGTATATAAACTTTCTTAATGAGCACTCGACAAACGCATTTCGAGAACATACACAAAGTCCCAACCATGGACCTAGTGCATTATCATATCTGAGGTCTCTTGCATTTCCCTACAAGTAATTGGATCTCATATGGAGATGTTTAGTGAAGTAGAATGGAAAAATTCGAATGCAACTACACAAGAACTAGTGTGTAACTGTCGTTCGGAATCAGTTTTGCGCAGTGTTAACTGAAACATGGATATCTGACTGATACGGAGTCTGTTTTGGCTCCACAAGTAGGCAAAATGTTTGTGGCGACCAGATGCTTCAAAGGATTCTTTCAAAGGGAACTTCTGGAGAACTTTTCTTAAGGAGTTCGTTCAGAAACTTGTATAGAAACTTTCTTAATGAGCACTCGACAAACGCATTTTGAGAACATACACAAAGCCCCAGCAATGGACCTAGTGCATCATCATAACTGGGGTCTCCTGCAATTCCCTACAAGTAATTGTATCTCATATGGAGATGTTTAATGAAGTAGAAAGGAGAAAATAAAATGCAACTACACAAGAACTAGACTGTAACTGTCGTTCGGAATTAGTTTTGCGCAGTGTTAACT
>NW_025285937.1:0-1133 GCF_018294505.1 Triticum aestivum
GTGTGGACATACTGTCCAGCAACGCTCGGCGGAGAGGTACGTCTGGAATCGAAGACCTCAGACCACGCGCCGACGAAGAAGGGGCCTTGGCGCGCTCCCGACCAGCGCCCACCATCTTTCAACACCTGCCATGACAAACAGTAAACGAAATTAGTACAACATAAAAAAAAGACCGACATGAATAATAATATGTGTATCACTTAAGTGTATCATCATCAAGTACAACATTAAAAAATTTAATACCTGACACTACTAATAATCTCGATCAGTATCATCAATAAATGCATAATCATCATCATCACTATAATCAATGACGGGCTCATAGGGTTCAGTGGCATCAACATGTGCAAGGCCACCTTGACGTAATCGGTCAAGCAATGACAGGTCATCCGCAGCAGTAACCTCTTCTTGTTCCGGCTCTTCTTGTTCCTCCTCTGGGGTGATGTCGGATTCACTGTCGCTGTCTACTTCAATGTTTTAGGGTGAAGTATAGCGGTTCTTGAAACGCTTTTTGGAAAGACGTGTCTCTTGGAAGAATTCTCCTTCATATGTGTCTGGGTTAATGTGAGGTTCATAATCCTCTTCCTTTGGGGGAGATAGTCTAGCACGTGGCGGCACTTCATAAACGACATCCCAACCTTTTAGATTTGGATTAGTTTGGCAGGCCCACGGTAGATAGAATACTTGGGTCGCCTGTTGAGCCGTAATATAGACATCAGGAACATCTAAATGGGTGCTTTGGTTGATTTCAACTAGCCCTATATGTTCATGAGTCCTTCTAGTCTCCTTCGGCTGAAACCAATAACATTTGAAGACTATGACATTCGGTGGGTTTTCACCATAGAATAGAAGTTCATAAATTGCTTCAACTCTCCCATAATACTCGGTACCTCCTTCGCCGATAGCAGATACACAACAATTTGTAGACTTTCGGTCGGCCATAGATAGCTCTTTGCCATAGGTACGAAAGCGATACCCGTTGATGTCGTATTTGTCAAATGAACGGACCTTATAGTCAAAACCATTAGCCACTTGTCTCAATTCGGCGTCCATAGACTCTGAATTAGCCTACAAGTTTAATATGAAAGGATTGTTGCATTACGCACAAATTAGCGAATGAAACCGGGATAGCC
>NW_025285938.1:0-1133 GCF_018294505.1 Triticum aestivum
TCCTGGGAAGTCCTCGTGTTGCATTCCCTTTTTAATTTTTTTGCACCGCGTGCAAAACAAAACGCACGAGCGCGACGTATGTTTAGCACGTTTTATTATTTTGCACGTTTACGGTAAGTTTTAGCTCGCTGCTCATTATTCACGCGTCTAGCGGCGGCAAGCGTGTTCTGAAAGGGGTCGAAACCATGGTAAATAGGCACTGGTGCAGTTGAACCGTGGTAAAACTCGTCTCCGTAGTTGAGCGGGAGCGGCCAAAGGAATGTGCAATCGTGTGTGTAGTGGAGCTGGGAGGGGCAAGCATAAGGGACGAAGACGGGGGCAACATGTCGGATGCGATCATACCAGCACTAAAGCACCGGATCCCATCAGAACTCCGAAGTTAAGCGTGCTTGGGCGAGAGTAGTACTAGGATGGGTGACCTCCTGGGAAGTCCTTGTTTTGCATTCCCTTTTTAATTTTTTTGCACCGCGTGCAAAACAAAACGCACGAGCGCGACGTATGTTTAGCACGTTTTATTATTTTGCACGTTTACGGTAAGTTTTAGCTCGCTGCTCATTATTCACGCGTCTAGCGGCGGCAAGCGTGTTCTGAAAGGGGCGAAACCATGGCAAATAGGCACTGGTGCAGTTGAACCGTGGTAAAACTCGTCTCCGTAGTTGAGCGGGAGCGGCCAAAGGAATGTGCAATCGTGTGTGTAGTGGAGCTGGGAGGGGCAAGCATAAGGGACGAAGACGGGGGTAACACATCGGATGCGATCATACCAGCACTAAAGCACCGGATCCCATCAGAACTCCGAAGTTAAGCGTGCTTGGGCGAGAGTAGTACTAGGATGGGTGACCTCCTGGGAAGTCCTCGTGTTGCATTCCCTTTTTAATTTTTTTGCACCGCGTGCAAAACAAAACGCACGAGCGCGACGTATGTTTAGCACGTTTTATTATTTTGCACGTTTACGGTAAGTTTTAGCTCGCTGCTCATTATTCACGCGTCTAGCGGCGGCAAGCGTGTTCTGAAAGGGGTCGAAACCATGGTAAATAGGCACTGGTGCAGTTGAACCGTGGTAAAACTCGTCTCCGTAGTTGAGCGGGAGCGGCCAAAGGAATGTGCAATCGTGTGTGTAGTGGAGCTGGGAGGGG
>NW_025285939.1:0-1133 GCF_018294505.1 Triticum aestivum
CTTGGTAGACCATGGCAATTTGATAAAAATTCTGTACACCATGGTAGAAACAATCACTATACTCTTGTTCATAAGGATAAAAATATTACTTTGCTTCCTATGACTCCTGATTCCATTTTGAAAGATGATATTAATAGAGCTAATAAAGCACAACAGGAGAAGAATAAGAGTGAAAATCAGATTGTGGCAAAAGAATTTGAGCAACAAATGAAGCCTAATAATAAACCATCTAGTGTTGCTTCTGAAATTAAATTGAAAAGTGCATGTTTATTTGCCACCAAATCTGATATTGATGAGCTAGATTTCAGCAAATCTGTTTGCTATGCTTTTGTGTGCAAAGAGGCATTATTTTCATTCGAGGACGTGCCTTCCTCTTTGCCTCCTGCTATCACTAACATTTTGCAGGAGTTCGCTGACGTCTTTCCACCAGACGTGCCATCGGGATTACCACCTATTCGAGGGATTGAGCATCAGATCGACTTAATTCCCGGTGCTTCACTGCCAAACCGTGCGCCATACCGTACCAATCTAGAGGAGACGAAGGAGATTATGCGTCAAGTACAAGAGCTTCTCGATAAAGGTTATATACGCGAATCCCTTAGTCATTGTGCTGTTCCTATTATTCTAGTGCCGAAAAAGGATGGTACATCGCGTATGTGTGTTGATTGTAGAGGCATTAATAATATTACTATTCGTTATCGTCATCCTATTCCTAGGCTAGATGATATGCTTGATGAATTGAGTGGCTCTACAATATTCTCCAAAGTTGATTTGCGTAGTGGATACCATCAAATTCGTATGAAATTGGGGGATGAATGGAAAACAGCATTTAAAACTAAGTTTGGATTATATGAGTGGTTAGTCATGCCTTTTGGGTTAACTAATGCGCCTAGTACTTTCATGAGACTAATGAACGAAGTTTTACGTGCTTTCATTGGACGATTTGTGGTAGTCTATTTTGATGATATACTGATTTATAGCAGATCTTTGGAAGAACATTTGGAACATTTACGTGCTGTTTTTATTGCTCTACGTGATGCATGTTTGTTTGGTAACCTTGGGAAGTGCACCTTTTGCACCGACCGAGTATCTTTTCTTGGCTATGTTGTTACTCCACAGGGAATTGAAGTTGA
>NW_025285940.1:0-1133 GCF_018294505.1 Triticum aestivum
ACTGGTCGATGTTGAGTCTAGAAATTCTTTAGTTATATGTAGGGGAATTGTTTGTGGGTTGGAACGTAAGGCTCTTTTACTCCTTATACCTTATGACTTTCTGATCTGAGTCAGTCCATTCTTCCACCGGGGGTTAAGGAATTAGGATCTGTTCTCTCTATCAGGATCACGTGTTACTAATCAGTAGTACCTTATAAGTTTGATGGTTATCAGCCTAGTTCAGTTCTACTACCACATTATGTTGTAGGAATGGTTTCAAGACTTGATATGATGATGTTGAGTGTGTACGAAATCCTTTGTCAAATGTCTCAATATCCTTTTTGAGCATTTACAGCTGTTATGCTGCCGAAATTTTGCTAGAAATTCTAATGCCTTTGCATTATGATTATGCTTTCAGATGGCCACTCGCGACCTCAATCAAGTGGTTTGCCTGACTCGATGCCTAGATGTACCCGGCCATACTGCTAAGTTGGTCAGGGTAATGACTGAGGCTGGATACCGCTGGTATCCTGAGTACACGGTCGAAGAGCAATTCCGAGACTTTAATCAAAGCCAGTATCTCTGCACTGTCAGGATATTTCCATCTTATCCTGGATCCACTGAGCCTCTTCACTGCTCCTATGGATTCGGGGTTACTATTGAGATGGCTGTGCAGGATGCCGCCTACTCTATGATGACCATTATGCGAGTCAGATCTGGTCTATTTCGGGACTCTGATTTCCGGTATATGCCAGGATCACTTCCGGGAGCACAAGGGTATCTCCAGGCTATCTATGCTGACTCCACTCAGGAGGATTCACGGACTCGCACCACTGCTGAGATGCTCGAGGATAAGGACCGTGAAAATCGGGCCTTAAGGTTAGAGCTCTTCAATACCCGTGCCGACCACTGGGCCACTTTGACTCGGTTCGCACCGGCGGTGCAAGCTGGATATTCAGATATGCGCGATCTCTATCCAGTGAGATCTGCTCTGCCGGACGTGATGGTTTGGCGTGATGTAGGAGGCATCACCCCACCTCGCGGTCCCCGTAGGCCACCGTTTGTTGGTCCAAGGCCTCATCCTAGCCCCTATGGTCCACAAGCTCCGCGAGATCGTCTGTTTCCGGATGAACATGTTGAGCTTCCAGGCTATG
>NW_025285941.1:0-1133 GCF_018294505.1 Triticum aestivum
GACAACCATATGGCTCCTGCCAGTTGCCGATAACTTCGGTTACAAAACATGATCATCTCATACAATAAAATATAGCATCACGTCTTGACCATATCACATCACAACATGCCCTGCAAAAACAAGTTAGACGTCCTCTTCTTTGTTGTTGCAAATTTTACGTGGCTGCTACGGGCTTAGCAAGAACCGTTCTTACCTACGCATCAAAACCACAACGATAGATCGTCAAGTTAGTGTTGTTTTAACCTTCGCAAGGACCGGGCGTAGCCACACTCGATTCAGCTAAAGTGAGAGAGACAGACACCCGCCAGCCACCTTTAAGCACAAGTGCTCGCAACGGTGAAACCAGTCTCGCGTAAGCGTACGCGTAATGTCGGTCCGGGCCGCTTCATCTCACAATACTGCCGAACCAAAGTATGACATGCTGGTAAGCAGTATGACTTGTATCGCCCACAACTCACTTGTGTTCTACTCGTGCATATAACATCAACGCATAAAACCAGGCTCGGATGCCACTGTTGGGGAACGTAGTAATTTCAAAAAAAATCTTACGCACACGCAAGATCATGGTGATGGCATAGCAACGAGAGGGGAGAGTGTTATCCACGTACCCTCGTAGACCGTAAGCGGAAGCGTTATGACAACGCGGTTGATGTAGTCGTACGTCTTCACGATCTGACCGATCCAAGCACCGAACGTATGTCACCTCCGAGTTCAGCACACGTTCAGCTCGATGACGATCCCCGGGCTCCGATCCAGCAAAGCTGGGATGAGTTCCGTCAGCACGACGGCGTGGTGACGATGATGCTGCTCTACCGGCGCAGGGCTTCGCCTAAACTCCGCGACGATATGACCGAGGTGGAATATGGTGGAGGGGTGCACCGCACACGGCTAAGGAACGATCCGTAGATCAACTTGTCTCTATGGGGTGACCCCTGCCCCCGTATATAAAGGAGGGAGGGGGGAGGCCATCCGGCCCTTGTTGGGCGCGCCAGGAGGAGGAGTCCTCCTCCTAGTAGGAGTAGGACTCCTCCTTTCCTACTCCTACTAGGAGGGGAAGGAAGGGGGAGAGGAGGGGAAGGAAAGAGGGGGGCGCCCCCCCCCCTCCTAGTCCAATTCGGACCAGAGGGAGAGGG
>NW_025285942.1:0-1133 GCF_018294505.1 Triticum aestivum
ATTGTTGTCAGGACCCCGACTCAATGCCACATCGATCTAGCATGTAACACCTCATATCACTTTGCGGCCTCACGCACGGTATTCCCACGGGTGTCGCCTTACCTTTGCCCGGGACCGTTTGCGCCTTTTGGCACACGTATATGACAGTGTCGCTAGCATCCATATGATAAGGAGCCCGGGCTGACATGGCTAGTCGTAAACCCAAAGCGGCACAGACTTACAGGGACAGGCATCCATGACCCAGCATCGAACGTGTCGGTCATCAGCGAGTGAATCCAGGCTGTAGCACTGGGCTAGCAGGACTCCGGTGAACCGGGCTGTAGCGGGCTAACAGGACTCCGGTATTCATCGCGTGACATTTCCCCGAAGGGACAGACACAGGAATGAAGAAGGACACATGCCGGCCAGCCTAAGTGTTCCGGAGCAGTAGCAAGCTACCATGGCTTAGTGGAAACACTAGGAGACATTTCCCGGTAAGAGAGGCTACTAAAGATAAACAACTAGATGGTCAGATCCCACACATACCAAGCATTTCAATAACATACACACAATATGCTCGATATGTGCAATACAACATGGCATCACAAAATGACTCTACGACTCAAGTATTTATTTAACAGGCTCCGAGGAGCGAGATATTACAAACATGGGTCTCATGACCCAACAATCAAAGCATACAAGTCAAAGCACAAGCGGAAGCTATCATGTCTGAGTACAGACATCTATAAATGAAAAAGGCTGAGAAGCCTGACTATCTATCAGATCCTGCCGAGGGCACAAGATCGTAGCTGAGGTATCAAGCTAAACGTCGAAGTCCACGTGGAACTACTAGTGAGACTGAAGTCTCTCTGCAAAAATGTAAAATAGGCAAACGTGAGTACAAATGTACCCAGCAAGACTTACATCAGATCTATCTACATATGCATCATTATCAACAAAGGGGATGGTGGAGTTTGACTGCAGCAAGCCAGCTTTGACTCGGTGGCTAACCTGAACTACGACTGCAATGCAACTTTTTGAGGTGGCGCACACGAGTCCACATATTCACCATATCAATACACCACTATGGATCCGCTCCCGTCTCCCTACGAGAACGCCATCCATAGCACTCACGCTTATCTTGCGTATTTTAG
>NW_025285943.1:0-1133 GCF_018294505.1 Triticum aestivum
GATGCATCTGTCTATATACCGTCTATGATGCTAATTTCGAAAGGTTCTACATGTTGCATGTGAAACTTGGTGCTGGTGCAGTTGTGTAATGGGGTAGCTGAGTGCTGAAGCTATATCATGTTGTACTCTAATGTATTTCAATTATGAAATTCTACTTCCTTAATATGGAAATGAAATATATTATGTTCTTAATATGAATGTTAATTAGATTAATAAATGGATTATTAATAATATGGCAATTAGCCTGCTAATTGGGTTATGCTATTGCAAACGGTTATTGAAAAAATACCGTGGGCGATGACCTCAGGCAACGCACATAGTTTCTAGGAATAAACCGTGTTGGATCAATGAACAATCACACACGACTTTCTCTTGAAAACTGTTTGCATTAGGCCACCTTGCGCAAACGTTTACCACATAAAAACTGTGTGTGATGGACAGCCTTTGCCACACAGTTTCTTCTACGGACCGTCTGTGATGCATTCAATAACGCAAACGATAAAATTGTTTATATCGTGTGCAATGGCAATGCTATCACAAACGATTTAACGGGAAAAATTGTGTGTGATGTACCTGTGAATGGAAACGTTTTCCTTGGAGCGACTGTGTGGGATGTACATACGAACAGAAACGTTTAGTGGGGACTGACTAGGTGGAATGTACTTGCAACTCGAAACAATTTCGCCTGTATAATTGTATTTTTTAGCTCTACTGTACGTATTTCTGTATTTGAGCGCTCGCCGGTCGCACACGACCTCATTTTTCTGAGCGTGTGTGCCAGGAGGGCATATCCCGGACGGTTTCTGGGTCGTGTGGGAAGGACCCCCCCTATCGCGAACACTCACTAGGTGACGGTTCCAAATACCGTCGTGGAAAGGGGTTAAAAACCGTTTGTATAGCACCGACGCGTACTAGTGATTGCTCTCCACTCGGAGTGTTTTTGAAACGTAGGCGAGTACGGGATCGCGGCTAAGCCCCCGAGTGAGAGAGTTGCTCTTCACTCGGAGAATGTTTTAACTTAGGGGAGTACGGGGTCGCAGATAAGCCTCCGAGTGAGAGGGTTGCTCTTCAGTCGGAGAATGTTTTAACTTAGGCGAATCTGGTTCGCAGCTAAGCCCCTGAGTGTGAGGGTT
>NW_025285944.1:0-1133 GCF_018294505.1 Triticum aestivum
GGGCTGGGCCGCCTCCTGGCTGGGCCGGCCTGCTGCTGCTGGGCTGCGCAGGGGAGGGGAGGCCCAGGTAAGCCCCTCCTTCTTTTATTTTTGTTTTCTAATTTTTCTGACATTTGTTTTGATTTAATAAATATATTAAATCATTTAATTTCCTTATGCCAATTTTTGCAGGAGCTAGATATATTATTCCAGAGCTCTTTTATAATTGGCATAATTTTTGGACCATATTTCATATATATAGAAATATATTTCCAATGCAAATATTTATCGAATTAATCCAAATGACCAAAATAAATGTCCATGAGCTCCTAAAAATATTGTTTTGATTTTTATCTCTGTCCAATATTTTCAGAGGGCAACCTGAGCATTTTCTTGGACCCTTTTTGGAGAAATTTTTATTTGGGTCATTTTCAAAAATGATTCTGAGGGTTCCACCAATCCTCATTTCAAATTTAAATGAAATTTAAATATGATGCACAAATAGCTAGCTAGCCTAGGTCATACCAGACTAGGGATGTGACAACTCGCCCCCACTTGACAGAATCTCGTCCCGAGATTCAGGGGTCGACGGAAAGAAAGCGGGGTACTCCAGTCGAAGACGATCTTCTCGCTCCCAGGTAGCTTCTCTCTCGGAATGATGAGACCACTGAACTTTGAGAAACTTGATGCTCTAACGTCGGGTAACACGCTCTGCTTGATCAAGAATGCGAACCGGGTACTCTCGGTATGTGAGGTTATCTTGGAGATCGAGCGTTTCGTGGTCCACTCCACGGATAGGATCCGAGAAGCAACGCCTGAGTTGAGAGACGTGGAAGACATCATGAACTCGAGAAAGATGTGGGGGTAGTTCCAATTGGTAGGCAACCTCTCCTCGTTTAGCGAGAATGCGAAAGGGACCAATGTAACGAGGAGCCAACTTGCCCTTGATACCGAAACGATGGGTACCCTTTAAAGGAGTAACCCGAAGGTAAGCTTGGTCGCCAATTTCATAAGTCATATCCTTATGATGACGATCGTACTGACTTTTCTGACGAGACTGGGCTGTTTTCAAATTCTCACGAATGATGCGAACTTGCTCTTCTGCCTCCTGGATCATATCCGGTCCAAAGAATTGTCTTTCACCGGTTTCTGAC
>NW_025285945.1:0-1133 GCF_018294505.1 Triticum aestivum
CTCGGTTTGCTACTCATGTCCTTCACATAGAAAACCTGAGCGACATCTTTCGCTAGGACGAATGGTTCGTCAAGGTAACCAAGATTGTTGAAATCCACCATTGTCATTCCGTATTGCTGGTCCACCTTTACCCCACCTCCTGCTAGCTTGAACCATTTGCACCGGAACAAAGGGACCTTAAAGGAGGGTCCATAGTCAAGTTCCCATATCTCCTCTATGTAACCATAATATGTGACCTTTTGCCCATTCTCGGTTGCTGCATCAAAGCGGACACCACTGTTTTGGTTGGTGCTCTTTTTATCTTGGGCGATCGTGTAAAATGTATTCCCATTTATCTCGTACCCTTGGAAAGTCGTTATAGTCGAAGATGGTGTCTTGGCCAACATGTACAGCTGATCTACAACATCATTGTCATTCATTAAATGTTTTCTCAACCAACTTCCGAAAGTCTCCATGTGGGCCTTCCTAATCCAGGATTCAGGCTTCCCCGGGTTGTCCGAGCGTAAAATATTCTTGTGTTTCTCAAAGTACGGAGCCACCAAGCTGGAATTGGTCAGTACAGTGTGGTGTGCTTCAGTCAGAGAATGGTCGTCCATACATTTCGTTGATTTCCTTCCGATCGTGCCTTTTCCACTTAGTCTCCCCTCGTGCCGCGATCGAGGAAGACCAATCGGCTTAAGGTCAGGAACAAAGTCAACACAAAACTCAATTACCTCCTCATTTCCATAGCCCTTGGCGATGCTTCCTTCTGGCCTAGCACGGTTACGAACATATTTCTTTAATACTCCCATGAACCTCTCGAAGGGGAACATATTGTGTAGAAATACAGGACCGAGAATGAAAATCTCTTCGACTAGGTGAACCAAGAGGTGCGTCATAATATTGAAGAAGGATGGCGGGAACACCAACTCGAAACTGACAAGACATTGGATCACATCGTTCTGTAACCATGGTAGATCTTCTGGATTGATTACCTTCTGAGAGATTGCATTGAGGAATGCACATAGCTTCACAATGGCTACTCGAACATTTTCCGGCAGGAGCCCCCTCAAAGCAATCGGAAGCAATTGCGTCATAATCACGTGGCAGTCGTGAGACTTCAGGTTTTGGAACTTTTTCTCCGCCATGTTTAT
>NW_025285946.1:0-1133 GCF_018294505.1 Triticum aestivum
GCCCACTGTCAGTGTCAGGGGGGGTTGACTAACAGTAGTTAGCGCTAACCTAACCATCTGGCCGACAGGGCCCACGCGTCAGTGACCCTGGGGGGTCAAACCCCAGGTCGGTCAAGTCAAACCCCACCGGCGACATGACGCCGGCGAGATCCGAGACGGCGGCGAGAGTGCTTTTTGCCATTCCGGCGACCAAATGGACGGCGGAAGGCATCTACGTGTTGCTGAGGTTGAGCCGCGTCTATTGGTGGTGGTGGTTGGGCTCGGGGTGGCCGGAGTTGACGGCGGCGAGCTCGGCTGCGGCGGCCGGAGTTCGGGTGCGGTCGGGATCAGTGTTGCAGGGGGTTTGGGGAGGCGTTGGTGCGTTCTACGTGCTCCTGGTGATGTGTGGAGCACGAAGGTGTGCTCGGTTGGGCGCTACGGCGATCGTGGCCACGACGGCGACATCGCCGGCGGCGTGGAGCTCTCGGTCGAGGTGGAGCTAGGGCCTAGAGGTCGGGAGAGACCAGGGAAGAAGGGGGAAACGCTCCGGGGGCTCACCGCGGTTGCAGTGGGCGTCGAAGCGGGCTCGGGGACGCGCTGGTGACGGTGAATTCGACGGCGACGACGGTCGGAGTCCGAAGAGGGGAACGGCGACGTGGCGGCGATGCAGGGCTTCCGGAGAACCGTGGAGCGCTGGGGAGGAAGAGGGAGTTGTGGCGGAGCTTCTGAGCTAGTCGGGGGAGCGAGGGGTGGTCGGAGACGATGGCTATGGTGAACGGCGGCGACGGTCGTGTTCGGCCGTGAGAGAGAGAGCGAGGGAGAGGAAGGAGAGAGCCGGGGAGAGTGAGAGAGAGCAGGGGGGATCGGGACGGGCTGCGGGCGTCGTCCACGCGGCCAGGAGGGCGTCGGCAAGCAGGAGGTGGCCGCGCGGCCGTGCGCGCGCGAGCACGCAGCAGCTTCGGGGCGTGGGGAGGAAGACGACGGAGGGCTACAGTGCTGGGCTGGGTCGGCTGCTGGCTGGGCCGGCCAGCTGGCTGGGCCGCACAGGGAAGTCTTCCCCTTTCTTTTCTGTTTTCTGTTTTTATTTAATATATCTGCAACTTTGTTGAATTAAATAAAATACCTAGGCAACTTCAAAAATCACCAAACTATTC
>NW_025285947.1:0-1133 GCF_018294505.1 Triticum aestivum
AATATCTCCAAACTAAAATGTTTCATGTTGGAAATATTCCAACTATGGACCAGGAGTAGTTTGGTGATTTTTGGAGTTGACTAGGTATTTTATTTAATTCAACAAAGTTGCAGAAATATTAAATAAAACAGAAAACAGAAAAGAGAGGGAAGACTTACCTGTGCGGCCCAGCCAGCTGGCCGGCCCAGCTAGCCAGCCCAGCACTGTAGCTCCCCGTCGTCTTCCTCCCCACGCCCCGAAGCTGCTGCGTGCTCGCGCGCGCACGGCCGCGCGGCCACCTCCTGCTTGCCGACGTCCTCCTGGCCGCGTGGACGACGTCCGCAGCCCGTCCCGATCCCCCCTGCTCTCTCTCACTCTCCCCCGGCTTCTCCCTCGCTCTCTCCCTCTCACGGCCAAAGACCACCGTCGCCGCCGTTCGCCATAGCCACTGTCTCCGGCCACCCCTCGCTCCCCCGAGTAGCTCAGAAGCTCCGCCACAACTCCCTCTTCCTCCCCACCGCTCCACAAGTCCCCGGAAGCCCTGCATCGCCGCCACGTCGCCGTTCCCCTCTTCGGGCTCCGATCACCGTCGCCGACGAATTCGCCGTCTCCAGCGCGTCCCCGAGCCCGCTTCGACGCCCACTGCAACCGCGGTGAGCCCCCGAGCCGTTTCCCCCTCTCCTTCCCCTCGTTCCCTCACCGTAGCTGCATCCCCACCACGGCCGAACCTCCGCCATCGCCGAGCTCGCCGTCGACGCAGCTCCGGTGACCATTTGGTCACCCCGGCGAGTCCAACACGTTCGCAAGAACCCGTAGAGCATCCCTAGCGCCTCACTTTGCTCGACTTCGAGCTCCAGCACCAATCCCGCGCACGACCGAAACCCGGCGGCCGCAGCCGAGCTCACCGCCGTCGACTCCGGCCACCCCGACCCCAACTGACTCCGCCAAGAGCCGCGGGTCGTCCTCAGCTTCACTCCGGTGGTCGCCGCGTTCCATTTGGTGGCCGAAACGACCAAAACCACTATCGCCGCCGCACTGTTGGTCGCCGCCGGCCAGAACTCCGGCGAGCTGACGTGGCCTAGTTGATTAACCACTAATCCACCACCTACTGACGCTGACAAGTGGGCCCCAGGGCATAGTCAAAGCTAACCAGC
>NW_025285948.1:0-1133 GCF_018294505.1 Triticum aestivum
CATATTTGCAAAGGTTTTAGACTAAGTTCATGATAATTAAGTTCTAATCAAATTATGAACTCCCACTCAGATTAGACATCCCTTTAGTCATCTAAGTGTTACACGATCCGAGTCGACTAGGCCGTGTCCGATCATCACGTGAGACGGACTAGTCATCGTCGGTGAACATTCTCATGTTGATCGTATCTTCCATACGACTCGTGTTCGACCTTTCGGTCTCCGTGTTCCGAGGCCATGTCTGCACATGCTAGGCTCGTCAAGTTAACCCTAAGTGTTTTCGCTGTGTAAAACTGTCTTACACCCGTTGTATGTGAACGTAAGAATCCATCACACCCGATCATCACGTGGTGCTTAGAAGCGACGAACTGTAGCAACGGTGCACAATTAGGGGAGAACACTTCTTGAAATTTTTGTAAGGGATCATCTTATTTACTACCGTCGTCCTAAGTAAACAAGATGCATAAACATAATAAACAACACATGCAATTATATAGTTGTGACATGATATGGCCAATATCATATAGCTCCATTGATCTTCATCTTCGGGGCTCCATGATCATCTTGTCACCGGCTTGACACCATGATCTCCATCATCATGATCTCCATCATCGTGTCTTCATGAAGTTGTCACGCCAACGACTACTTCTACTCCTATGACTAACGTTTAGCAATAAAGTAAAGTAGTTTACATGACGTTATTCAATGACACGCAGGTCATACAAAAAATAAAGACAACTCCTATGGCTCCTGCCGGTTGTCATACTCATCGACATGCAAGTCGTGATTCCTATTACAAAGAACATGATCTCATACATCACAATTCATCATTCATCACAACTTCTGGCCATATCACATCACATGATCAATCGCTGCAAAAACAAGTTAGACGTCCTCTAATTGTTGTTGCATCTTTTACGTGGCTGCAATTGGGTTCTAGCAAGAACGTTTTCTTACCTACGAATCACCACAACGTGATTTTGTCAACTTCTATTTACCCTTCATAAGGGCCCTGTTCATCGATTCCGCTCCAACTAAAGTGGGAGAGACAGACACCCGCCAGCCACCTTATGCAACTAGTGCATGTCAGTCGGTGGAACCGGTCTCACGTAAGCGTACGTGTAAGGTTGGTCCGG
>NW_025285949.1:0-1133 GCF_018294505.1 Triticum aestivum
GTGCACGACGTTGCGCCTTAGCAATCGCTAAACCAACTCCGACAGGTTATTGACCACGCTGGAGCACGATCAACCTGACCACGAAGGTCTATTCCTGCAAGCAATCGAAGAACGAGCAAGAATATGATAAAGCAATCTGAATATTGCGAATATATATGAAGTATTGATAATGGTGGGGATCCGGAAGCGGTCTTGGTCTGGTCGTTGGACACAAACGAAGTACACGAAGTTGCAATGGCTAACTTTTAACTAAACAAATCCCAAGGGAAAAGCTACTAGATGGATCTACTTATATAGGAGCAAGGGGTGACGGCCTAGGAGGTGGGAGGACGTCCCAAGGCAGCCTAAAACTAAATCTAGGTCGTACAAGGCCAATGGGCCCAAGTGGAGGTGATGTAACACCTTTGGACTTGTAGTTTGACTCGGATTCTGCTGCAGCATCAGATTGTTTCGTCCACAACTCAACGCTCTGGACGAATTTGAAGGTGATCCCAATTGGGTTGGAAAGTGCACGAAATCTAGTTTCCAACAAAAAAAGAATCACCCAATTCGGAGTCCGTATGAAAAACTTGTGTGCGTTTTGAGTCAGGTATGTCTGTGCAGTCCGAATCTGAATCCAGAACGTGAGAGACTTGGACTCTATCTTCTCTTGGGCCAAAAGTGTCGTGAGAGAACTTTTTGAACATCAAATAAACATCTCTTTCTTCCTTATCTTCATATGTGGATTGTACAAATGTCCCATACACCTGCAATTAGACAAAACACAAAAGTGTGTGAAGTATTTTTGTTCTGGATAACATAAATAGATTATTGAATAGTTTGCACTAGAAATCACCTGACAAATATGCATATATGCAATATTTTTGGTCATATCCAAGGTAGTCATGTCCTCATCAAATAAGGTCACGCAGCACCTAGAATAGCCTCTGGACGAAATTTATGAAGTGGCATCTTGTATATTTCGTCCCATGCTTGATGCACTCATTATGGTGGCTTCAGAGTCCTGGAATCATCACTTGTAACTCCGTTCTTGTTCCCCTTGCGCATGCCATCATCTCCATACTTGAACTTGCTCCAAGGTTCATCTTTCTTCTCCAAGCTAGGCCCTTCATTTGTAAGCAAAACAAATGTAT
>NW_025285950.1:0-1133 GCF_018294505.1 Triticum aestivum
AATTTTGTTTTAGGACGGGTCCGAATTAACGAGAGGTTATTTAACCGAACCGGGACGATTACTGTAGCATAACCACCCGGGCGTTACAAATCTCCTCCACTACAAGAAATCTCGTCCCGAGATTTAAGAGGGGGACTAAGGGGGAAGGTCTGGTTATGAAATCCTAACGAATCTTCTCAGTCTTGGTTCGTCTTCTCGAAGAGGTCGATCCATAACGTTGATGTCTCCATACCACGGCTTCAGGTCCTCTCGATGAAGTCGTCATTTTTTTTGAGTTTTCATTGTACATATGAAGGACAAGGGGTAACTTTGGAAAAACAGACCTCTGCAAGGTTGACTATCTGGTTGATAACATCGGGGATGGTGGCGGAAAGTAACTCTCAAATTGTAATTTAAGAAAACACCGAGAGCAAGTAAGACGGTGCAATAAGAAGTTTCGAGAGGATAGGCAATCGTTCATTGCCTGAAGCAGAGTGTGAAAGGGGTTCAGAGCAACGGGAATAAGTATTGTGTCCGATACCAGAATAGATCAACAGGCAAGTGGCCCGTGAATTACATACAAAGTCAAGCACGAGGAATAACTTTGACATCGGGTTGTACAGAAGAGTCAGGTTTCGATCCTGTGAAACTGTGGGTTATGGGCCCACCATGTGGTTAAAAGTAGAAGGTTGGTGACATCTTGCACGATCATGTAAGCAAGGCATGTTAGAGGAGAGTCTGAGGGTCATGTCGGCAACAACATAGGTACCAAGGGCGAGGGACGAAGAGAACCAATTCCTGCTCGTTGAACGAGGCGGACCAATAGGCAAAGTTCTCGTCCATCGGTGGCTACCGGAATGTCATCAACAATAGTAACAGGGTTACACCAGACAAGATGGCACACCGAGGTGTTTACTTGAGCAGGGATATTACTGCTTATATTATATAGATCACAATAAGGTTTAAACAAACCAATGGAAGGAAAATATGATCATCAGATTAAACAGAACAATGGAAAGGAAAATATGTTTAAACACATATTTCGAGGGTATATCCTTCCCAAGGACAAGCAGAGCAAGATATCCATGACAGGATATAAAGTAGAAAACCATTTAGGTAAGGGGGGGAGGAATCTCATGATATTACTCATACAA
>NW_025285951.1:0-1133 GCF_018294505.1 Triticum aestivum
AAATGGCAAACTTCTAGAGTAAGCCATGGAAATGAAATCCAAGTCGACAGACTTGTTTTTCTCGCATCTTTGATAGCCCTTAAATCTTCAGATATTAATATCATTTTGGGTATGGACTGGATGTCAGCTCATCAAGCCAAAATTGATTGCTTCTCTAGGACTGTTCAACTCACCCATCCTTCGGGGAAGATAGTCAATGTCTTGACCCGAATAGCCAAGCGACAATTATATTCTCTTAACGCCAGCCCCTTGCCAGACCTTGAGGACGTTCCGGTAGTCCGTGACTTCCCGGATGTCTTTCCAGAGGAATTGCCAGGTGTTCCACCTGACAGGGATGTTGAGTTCGTAATCGACCTCATCCCCGGAACCGTTCCGATTGCTAGAAGACCTTATAAGATGGCACCCCTAGAACTAGCCGAGCTTAAGAAACAACTCGATGAATCCTTGAAAAAGGGTTTCATCCGCCCTAGTTCATCTCCATGGGCTTGCCCCGTCCTATTCGTCAAGAAGAAGGATGGTACGGACCGAATGGTTGTAGATTACCGACCTGTCAACTTGGTCACAATCAAGAACAAATACCCGCTTCCCAGGATCAACGATCTGTATGATCAGCTCGCTGGATCCTCAGTCTTCTCCAAGATGGATTTGAGGTTGGGATACCATCAAATAAAAATCAGAAACGGGGACATTCCTAAAACGGCCTTTGTTACTCGTTATGGCCAATACGAGTACACCGTCATGTCCTTCGGTTTAACCAACGCTCCAGCCACCTTTTCTCGGTTAATGAACTCAATCTTCATGGAGTATTTGGACAAATTCGTCGTAGTTTATCTCGATGATATACTCATCTACTCCAAGAACGAGGAAGAACATGCCGAACATTTAAGGCTAGTGTTGAAGAAACTTCGAGAGCATCGCCTTTATGCCAAATTTTCTAAATGTGAATTCTGGTTATCAGAAGTGACCTATCTGGGTCATGTAATATCTGGTAAAGGTATTGCTGTTAACCCTGAGCGAGTTCAAGCCGTCCTTGATTGGACTCCACCCGAATCGGTCAAGCAAGTTCGGAGTTTTCTAGGCTTAGCGAGCTATTGCCGTCGCTTTGTCGAGAACTTCTCCAAAGTTGCTAAACC
>NW_025285952.1:0-1133 GCF_018294505.1 Triticum aestivum
AAATTATCAAGAAGTGTTCTCCCTGAGTATGCACCGTTGCGAAAGTTCTTCGTGCTGAGACACCACGTGATGATCGGGTGTGATAGGCTCTACGTTCAAATACAACGGGTGCAAAACAGTTGCGCACGCAGAATACTCAGGTTAAACTTGACGAGCCTAGCATATGCAGATATGGCCTCGGAACACGGAGACCGAAAGGTCGAGCGTGAATCATATAGTAGATATGATCAACATAGTGATGTTCACCATTGAAACTACTCCATCTCACGTGATGATCGGACATGGTTTAGTTGATTTGGATCACGTGATCACTTAGAGGATTAGAGGGATGTCTGTCTAAGTGGGAGTTCTTAAGTAATATGATTAATTGAACTTAAATTTATCATGAACTTAGTCCTGGTAGTATTTTGCAAATTATAGATCAATAGCTCGCGTTGTTGCTTCCCTGTGTTTATTTTGATATGTTCCTAGAGAAAATTGTGTTGAAAGATGTTAGTAGCAAAGATGCGGATTGGATCCGTGATCTGAGGATTATCCTCATTGCTGCACAGAAGAATTATGTCCTTGATGCACCGCTAGGTGACAGACCTATTGCAGGAGCAGATGCAAACGTTATGAACGTTTAGCTAGCTCAATATGATGACTACTTGATAGTTTAAGTGCACCATGCTTAACGGCTTAGAATCGGGACTTCAAAGACATTTTGAACGTCATGGACCATATGAGATGTTCCAGGAGTTGAAGTTAATATTTCAAGCAAATACCCGAGTTGTGAGATATGAAGTCTCCAACAAGTTCTATAGCTAAAAGATGGAGGAGAATCGCTCAACTAGTGAGCATGTGCTCAGATTGTCTGGGTACTACAATCGCTTGAATCAAGTGGGAGTTAATCTTCCAGATAAGATAGTGATTGACAGAATTCTCTAGTCACCATCACCAAGTTAGTAGAACTTCGTGATGAACTATAATATGCAAGGGATAACGGAAACAACTCCCAAGCTCTTCGTGATGATGAAATCAATGAAGGTAGAAATCAAGAAAAACATCAAGTGTTGATGGTTGATAAGACCACTAGTTTCAAGAAAAGGGCAAAGGGAAGAAGGGGAACTTCAAGAAGAACGGCAAGCAAGTTG
>NW_025285953.1:0-1133 GCF_018294505.1 Triticum aestivum
CTCGTTGATGTCAACGTCTACATAGAACCCATCAGAAGGGGTTGCAGCGTCTTCTGTAAAAATGTAGATTATAGCAACATGAGTACAAAGGTACTCAGCAAGACTTACATCAGATCCTACATACATGCATAGTATCAAGAAGGGTTGGTGGAGTTATTGCAGCAAGCCAGCTTTGACTCTTGGCTAGGCTATCCTACGATACTCCAACTTGAAATGGTTTTGCGCACACGAGTCCACTACTCACCACTTCAATACACTACCGAGGATCCACCTCCGTCTTCCTACGGAAGAGCCATCCTCGGCACTCACACTTATCTTGAGGCTTTTAGTGGTTTCCATTTACTTGTCTATGAACTGTATAGGCAACCAAGTAGTCCTTTACCGTGGACGCGGCTATTCGAATAGATCATGTTAACCCTGCAGGGGTGTACTTCTTCATACATGTTTCCACCACTTAGCGTCTGCACACGACATGTGCTCGGCAGACTTCAAGCGAAAGCCGACGTGGGTGTAGACCACGACCTACCTAAACACTTAAGCCTCTAGTCCAGGTTTATCGCCTATTCAGGTTCCATCCGCAGGGAGTCCGGCCGAGGTTTCCCATACGGCCCCGAACGATGTGAACAGGGTTCCCGAGATACCTAACGGGTATTCGGTACGCCGTGCCACGTACCTACCGCATCACAGCTCACCCCTACGGTCAGCGCTGTCCACGGCCTCCAGTAGGCTACAAACACCAGAAACTACTTGCAACTCCTGGACAGAGAGCTAGGGTGAATAAGAAGTCGAGCGGGGTCATATTTCAGGGCCCAATGCATGGTAGTAGCTATATCTTAAATCACATATACAGATCTCAGTGCTTAAGGTCGGCTTCAATGAAACAACCCACCATGTACTCCTACATGGCCTCTCATCGATACCTTTACCAAATCGTGTTCACCACACCACTCTCATTACCGACATAATCATTTCACTCTAGCCCATCACCCAGATGAACCAGACCTGACACGACTCTAAGCATAGCAGGCATAGCAAGGTAGGAACAACACATACATAGGGCTCAATCAACTCCTACACATGCTAGTGGGTTTCATCTAGTTACTGTGGCAATGACAGGTCATGCAGAGGAAATG